>NW_028156869.1:5000-12818 GCF_964263955.1 Coregonus lavaretus
ACGCACGCACGCACGCACGCACGCACGCACGCACGCACGCACGCACGCACGCACGCACGCACACACACACACACACACACACACACACACACACACACACACACACACACACACACACACACACACACACACACACACACACACACACAGGGTTGCAGATTGCATTGTACTTATTTTTTGGGCCATTCTTATTAAGTTGTTTACAACTATCCTTTATTTTATTGGCACTGGTATTATAATAATAGTGATGTGTAATGGTGTGTGTGTGTATGTGTGTGTATATATATATATATATATATATGTATGTATGTGTATATATATGTGTATATGTATGTATGTATGTATGTATGTATGTACATGTTAGTATGTATGTATATATATATGTATATATATATATATATATATATATATATATATATATATATATATATATATATATATATATGTATGTATGTATGTATGTATGTCTATATATATATATATATATATATATATATATATATATATATATATATATGTATGTATATATATATATATATTACTATTATTATTATTATTATTATTATTATATATATATTTTTTTTTTCAATGTACTTTACTCAAACCAGTGAGTATCACTTATTATAAATGAGATCATTAACTATCAGCTCTTGGAATATCCAGGGCCTGTACTCTTCACATGTTGGTTCTAAAACAACAAATCCAGAATTTCTTAAAAACATCAAGGGACAGGACATCATAATCCTACTGGACACATGGTGTCGTGGAGACATTGATACTCAGTGTCCCTCAGGCTATAGAGAAAGTTTACTACCATCAATCAAACATTAAAATGTTAAACGGGGCCGGGACTCCGTTTAACAGGTGGAATCATAATTTGCACTGAATTAAATGAAAAAAGGTACTAACCACATTTGGCTAAAACTTAACAAAGGTACAATCAATTGTGACAATGATGTATATATATGTGCAGCTTATGCTCCTCCTTCAGATTCATCATGGTCCTCTGTAGCTCAGCTGGTAGAGCACGGCGCTTGTAACGCCAAGGTAGTGGGTTAGATCCCCGGGACCACCCATACACAAAAAATAAATAAAATGTATGCACGCATGACTGTAAGTCGCTTTGGATAAAAGCGTCTGCTAAATGGCATATTATTATCATATTATGATTATCCGTTTTTTGACAATCTCCATACAGAAATCCTTCAATTTCAGGCAGAGGGTAAAGTGCTTTGTGGAGATTTCAATGCGAGAACAGATTCTGAGCCTGACTGCACTGATGCGGGAGGTAACCACCACATATTTGGACACCCCTCCTTGTACAGTAGCCCTATTATAAATAATAGAAACAGTCCTGACCAAATACTGAACAAAAACGGGAAGGAGTTAGTGCATCTCTGTCGAGCCTTAGGCCTGTACATGCTTAATGGTAGAATCAGAGGGGACTCTTTAGGTCGGTTTACTTACTGCTCAGCTCTTGGGACAAGTGTGGTCGATTATGCCATCACTGACATTGACCCCTCCTCCATTAGTGCATTCACTGTCAGACCACAGACACCATTGTCAGATCACAGTCAGATCAACGTGTTTCTGAAGAAATTAACCAGCAACACTCATTAAAAAAAAACAGCCCAATAAACTCTACAACATGAACCAATCGTACAGATGGGCTCCAAACAGTGCAGAGAAATTCATTGAAACATTGAACTCAAATGAAATGATGAACTCTATACAGGTCTTCAATAACTCACAATACCAAAACAATAAAGAAGGTGTCAATTCGGCTACTAGAAACATCAATTGCATATTCCAAAAAGCAGCATCAAAAGCAAATTTGAGAAAACCAAAGAAATGCAACATCAGAAACAAAACACAAAACGTTTCTGAAAAATGGTTTGATAATGAATGTAAAACAATTAGAAAACACCTAAGACTAATGTCAAATGAAAAACATAAGCAGCAATGAATACTTTGAAACAGTATAAACATACACTGAAACGCAAGAAATTGAATTATACCAATAAGACACTTGATGAAATTGAAAACTCAATTGACCAAAATCAGTTCTGGGACATGTGGAACAATTTAAGCACGACAAAGCCACAAGAATTAGCCATACAAGATGAAGGAATTTGGAAAACTTATTTTGATAACCTATACAACATACCCAATTAGAAATTCAAGAAAAATTGAACATCCTTGAATCAGTCATAAAAAACAATCAAAATCCATTACATTACCCAATAACCCAACAAGAACTAAATGAAAACCTAAAAAATAGAAAACCAAAGAAGCCTTGTGGTCAAGATAACATCAGAAATTAAATGCTGAAAAACAGAAAAATGCTGTGTTTAAATTGTTCAACATGTTACTAACTTCTGGCTGCTTTCCTGATGTCTGGAACCAGGGGCTCATCTCCCCTATCCACAAAAGTGGAGACAAATCAGACCCCAATAATTACAGGGGAATTTGCATAAACAGCAACTTGGGAAAGGTTTTCTGTAGCATTTTGAATTCAAGAATTCAAAACTTTCTTCAATAAATGTTTTTAATAAGTAAATGTCAAATTGGCATTCTCCCCAACCATCGCACTATTGACCATATATACACCTTACACACACTAATTAATAAACACATCCACCAAAAAACAGAGGGCAAAATCTTTGCTTGCTTTATTGACTTTAAAAAAGCATTCAATTATATTTGGCACAAAGGTCTATTCTTCAAAATAATAATAATAATATGCCATTTAGCAGACGCTTTTATCCAAAGCGACTTACAGTCATGCGTGCATACATCTTTATGTATGGGTGGTCCCGGGGATCGAACCCACTACCTTGGCGTTACAAGCGCCGTGCTCTACCAGCTGAGCTACAGAGGACCAAAATGATCCAACGTAGGCTTGGTGGTAAGGTGTATGACTTAATAAAAATGATGTAAAAATAAAAAAACTAAGAACATAATTATTTTCGCAACGTCGAGGTGTGAGACAAGGCTGCAGTTTCAGTCCAAACCTTTTCAACATTTATATTAATGAATTAGCAGACATGTTGGACCATTCTGCAGCCCCAGGACTCACACAATTTGACACAGAGGTAAAATACCTGCTATATGCTGATGATTTGGTACTTCTATCACCAACCAAAGAAGGTATCCAACAGAACCTTGATATTCTAGAGCAATTTTGCCATAATTGGGCCCTGGCAGTAAATTTCTAAAAATTAGGTCATGATTTTCCAGAAAAAACCCAGATGTCAAAAACACAAATATAAACTCACCTTGAACAACACCATAATTGAACACACCAAAAATTACTCATACCTTGGTCTGACCATATCTGCATTGGGAAACTTTAATATGGCAGTGAGCGCACTCAAAGAAAAAGCATGCAAAGCATTGTATGCAATAAAAATGGAATTATTCAAAATCAACCAATTAGAATTTGGACCTAAATATTTGACAGCGTAATCCTACCAATAGCTCTTTACGGAAGTGAGGTTTGGGGGCCACTCAATAAACTGGACTTTAAAATGTGGGACAAACATCCAATTGAAGTCCTACATGCAGAATTCTGTCAGAAAATTCTACAAGTCCAGAGAAATACACCAACTAATGCATGTAGGGCAGAATTGGGCCGCTTTCCAGTAGTAATGAAAATACAGAATGAATGAAAAATGTTGGCTACACCTAAAGCCAAGTCAATATTCAAGTCTCCAATAGAAAGCACTTCAAACCCAAGAGCTGAGCCCAGAAACGAGCCCTCTCAGTCAGCTGGTGTTGGACCTAACCAACCAAGCTGACACCAGCACTGCTTCAAAAGAAAGAATTCAAATAAACAAAATCATGAACCAATCAAAGGCCTCATATTTACAACATTGGAAAAACGAAACTAAATGCCAAAGCCGACTAAATTGCTATCTGGCCCTAAACAGAGAATATAAATTGGCTGATTATCTCTACTCTGTCAGAGATACGAAGCAGAGACAGATCCTTCCCAAGTACAGGCTGAGTGACCACCAATTGGCAATAGAAACCGGCAGACATTTGTATTTGTATTTATTATGGATCCCCATTAGCTGCTGCCAAGGCAAACATATTAAAGCACTTATATTACATATAAAACAAAAGATAAATCAGTACATCATATAACAGTATCACACCACTTCATATCCACAATACAAAATGTTTAATACCACCATACAATAATATCATTATGTTTGTGTATGCATATGTCTGTACCTTTGTGTGTGTCTCTTCACAGTCCCCGTTGTTCCATAAGGTGTATTTATACCATTTTTAAAAATATAATTCTACTGCTTGCATCAGTTACCTGATGTGGAATAGAGTTCCATCTAGTCATAGCTCTATGTAGTACTGTGCGCCTCCCATAGTCTGTTCTGGACTTGGGTACGGTGAAGAGACCTCTGGTGGCATGTCTTGTGGGGTATGCATGGGTGTCCGAGCTTCTGTGCTAGTATTTTAAACAGACAGCTCGGTACATTCAGCTTGTCAACACCTCTTACAAAAACAAGTAGTGATGAAGTCAATCTCTCTTCCACTTTGAACTATGAGAGATTGACATGCATGTCGTTAATGTTAGCTCTCCGTGTACTTTTAAGGGCCAGCCGTGCTGCCCTGTTCTGAGCCAACTGCAATTTTCCCAAGTCCCTCTCAGTAATCTACAGTTGTGGTCAAAAGTTTTGAGAATGACACAAGTATTGGTCTTCACAAAGTTTGCTGCTTCAGTGTTATGAGATATTTTTGTCAGTAGTTACTATGGTATACTGAAGTATAATTACAAGCATTCCATAAGTGTCAAAGGCTTTTATTGACAATTGCATTAAGTTTATGCAAAGAGTCAATATTTGCAGTGTTGACCCTTCTTTTTCAAGACCTCTGCAATCTGCCCTGGCATGCTGTCAATTAACTTCTGGGCCACATCCTGACTGATGGCAGCCCATTCTTGCATAATCAATGCTTGGAGTTTGTCAGAATTTGTGGGTTTTTGTTTGTCCACCCGCCCCTTGAGGATCGACCACAAGTTCTCAATGGGATTAAGGTCTGGGGAGTTTCCTGGCCATGGACCCAAAATGTCAATGTTTTGTCCCCCGAACCACTTAGTTATCACTTTTGCCTTATGGCAAGGCGCTCCATCATGCAGGAAAAGGCATTGGTCGTCACCAAACTGTTCTTGGATGGTTGGGAGAAGTTGCTCTCAGAGGATGTGTTGGTACCATTCTATCTTCATGGCTGTGTTCTTAGGCAAAATTGTGAGTGAGCCCACTCCCTTGGCTGAGAATCAACCCCACACATGAATGTTCTCAGGATGCTTTACTGTTGGCACGACACAGGACTGATGGTAGCGCTCACCTTGTCTTCTCCGGACAAGGTGTTTTCCGGATGCCCCAAACAATCGGAAAGGGGATTCATCAGAGCAAATGACTTTACCCCAGTCCTCAGCGGTCCAATCCCTGTACCTTTTGCAGAATATCAGTCTGTCCCTGATGTTTTTCCTGGAGAGAAGTGGCTTCTTTGCTGCCCTTCTTGACACCAGGCCATCCTGCAAAAGTCTTCGCCTCGCTGTGCGTGCAGATGCACTCACACCTGCCTGCTGCCATTCCTGAGCAAGCTCTGCACTGGTGGTGCCCCGATCTCGCAGCTGAATCAACTTTAGGAGACGATCCTGGCGCTTGCTGGACTTTCTTGGGCGCCCTGACACCTTCTTCACAACAATTGAACCTCTCTCCTTGAAGTTCTTGATGATCCGATAAATGGTTGATTTAGGTGCAATCTTACTAGCAGCAATATCGTTGCCTGTGAAGCCCTTTTTGTGCAAAGCAATGATGGCGGCACGTGTTTCCTTGCAGGTAACCATGGTTAACAGAGGAAGAACAATGATTTCAAGCACCACCCTCCTTTTAAAGCTTCCAGTCTGTTATTCTAACTCAATCAGCATGACAGAGTAATCTCCAGCCTTGTCCTCATCAACACTCTCACCTGTGTTAACGAGAGAATCACTGACATGATGGCAGCTGGTCCTTTTGTGGCAGGGCTGAAATGCAGTGGAAATGTTTTTTTGGGTTTAAGTTCATTTTCATGGCAAAGAGGGACTTTGCAATTAATTGCAATTCATCTGATCACTCTTTGTGAAATTCTGGAGTATATGCAAATTGCCATCATCAAAACTGAGGCAGCACACTTTGTGAAAATTAGTATTTGTGTGTCACGGTACTGATGTGGATGCGGTGGTGAAGTCAGGCGCAGGACACAGAGGATACGTCAAAACGACTTTACTGAAGTAATTGAACAATATACAAAATAAATGGCCTCGAAATAACGGAGGCGAACTGATACGCGAAATGCGTAAAACACTCCTAAACAAAAGTACCGAACCTCACAACAAAACGACCGGCGGACAACTACAAAGCATAACTTATAGGTGACATAATCAGGACAGAATACGAAACAGGTGCACTAAACTAGACCAAACAAACATCGAAAACATCAAACGGTGGCAGCTAGTACTCCGGGACGACGAACGCCGAAGCCTGCCCGAACAAGGAGGAGGAGCAGCCTCGGCGGTATTCGTGACATTGTGTCTTTCTCAAAACGTTTGACCACGACTTTAGGTGCGACAAAACTAGGGCCTGTAGGACCTGCCCTCTTGATAGTGTTGTTAAGAAGGCAGAGCGACGTTCTATTATGGACAGACTTCTCCCCATCTTAGCTACTGTTGTATCAATATGTTTTGACCATGACAGTTTACAATCCAGGGTTACTTCAAGCAGTTTAGTCACCTCAACTTGCTCAATTGCCACACTATTCATTACGAGATGTAGTTGAGGTTTAGGGTTTAGTGAATGATTTGTCCCAAATACAATGCTTTTAGTTTTGGAAATATTTAGGACTAACTAATTCCTTGCTACCCATTCCGAAACTAACTGCAGCTCTTTGTTAAGTATTGCAGCTATTTCAGTTGCTGTAGTAGCTGACGTGTATAGTGTTGAGTCATCCACATACATAGACACACAGCCTTTACTCAAAGCCAGTGGCATGTCGTTAGTAAAGATGGAAAAAAGTAAGGGGCCTAAACAGCTGCCCTGGGGAATTCCTGATTCTACCTGGATTTTGTTGGAGAGGCTTCCATTAAAGAACACCCTCTGTGTTCTGTTAGACAGGTAACTCTTTATCCACATTATAGCAGGGGGTGTAAAGCCATAACACATACGTTTTCCAGAAGCAGACTATGATCGATAATGTCAAACGCTGCACTGAAGTCTAACAAGACAAACCCCACAATCTTTTTTCATCCATTTCTGTCAGCCAATCATCAGTCATTTATATAAGTGCTGTGCTTGTTGAATGTCCTTCACTATAAGCGTGCTGAAAGTCTGTTGTCAGTTTGTTTACTGTAAAATAGCATTGTATCTGGTCAAACACACATTTGTTCCAAAAGTTTCCAAAGGGTTGGTAACAGGCTGATTGGTCGGCTATTTGAGCCAGTAAATGGGGCTTTACTATCCCTAGGTAGGGGAATAACTTTGCTTCCCTCCAGGCCTGAAGGACACACACTTTCTAGTAGGCTTAAATTGAAGATATGGGGTGTGTGTGTGTGTGTGTGTGTGTGTGTGTGTGTGTGTGTGGTGTGTGTGTGTGTGTGTGTGTGTGTGTGTGTGTGTGAGTGAGTGAGTGAGTGAGTGTGTTCTACATTTACATTTTAGTCATTTAGCAGACGCTCTTATCCAGAGCGACTTACAGTTAGTGAGTGCATAGGGCTCTGCATATTAACCGTGTGTGTCTTTGTCCTGAGTGAGTGAA
>NW_028156868.1:0-23875 GCF_964263955.1 Coregonus lavaretus
CTAGGAATACATTCTCATGAAAATACATCTTATTACATGTCTTGAGTCTGTTTTTTTTAATCCAGTTTCAAATTAGGAATCGATGTTACCGAAGTGCAGTTATTTCTTAGTAGGCCTATTGTTGTTCTTAAAGTGATATTTGAATATTGGATGAATTTCATAATGGATCTAGAGAGCATCGGTTTTATTTCCCTGAAGTGAATTAAATTGTGCTGAGTCACAATACAGTGCATTTGGAAAGTATTCTGACCCCTTGACTTTTTCCACATTTTGTTACGTTACAGCCACAATATCCCATAATGACAAAGCCAAAACAGGTTGATAGAAATTTTTGCAAATTTGTAAAATAAATAAATAAACTGAAATATCACATTTACATAACTATTCAGACTCTTTACTCAGTACTTTGTCGAAGCACCTTTGGCAGCAATTACAGCCTCGAGTCTTCTTGGGTATGACGCTACAAGCTTGGCGCACCTGTATTTGGGGAGTTTCTCCCATTCTTCTCTGAAGATCCTCTCAAGCTCTGTCAGGTTGGATGGGGAGTGTTGCTGCACAGCTATTTTCAGGTCTCTCCAGAGATGTTCGATCAGGTTCAAGTCGTGGCTCTGGCTGGGCCACTCAAGGACATTCAGAGACTTGTCCCGAAGCCACTCCTGCGTTGTCTTGGCTGTGTGCTTAGGGTCGTTGTCCTGTTGGAAGGTGAACCTTCGCCCCCAGTCTGAGGTCCTGAGCGCTCTGGAGCAGGTTTTCATCAAGGATCTCTCTGTACTTTGCTCCGTTCATCTTTCCCTCGATCCTAACTAGTCTCCCAGTCCATGCCGCTGAAAAAAATCCCCACAGCATGATCCTGCCACCACCATGCTTAACCGTAGGGATGGTGCCAGGTTTTCTCCAGACGTGACGCTTGGCATTCAGGCCAAAGAGTTCAATCTTGGTTTCATCATTTACATTTTAGTCATTTAGCAGACGCACTTATCCAGAGCGACGTACAGTTAGTGAGTGCATACATTTACATACTGGCCCCCCGTGGGAAACGAACCCACAACCCTGGCGTTGCAAACGCCATGCTCTACCAACTGAGCTACACAGGACCGTCAGACCAGAGAATCTTGCTTCTCATGGTCTGAGAGTCTTTAGGTGCCTTTTGGCAAACTCCAAGCGGGCTGTCATGTGCCTTTTACTGAGGAGTGGCTTCCGTCTGGTCACGCTACCATAAAGGCCTGATTGGTGGAGTGCTGCAGAGATGGTTGTCCTTCTGGAAGGTTCTCCCATCTCCACAGAGGAACTCTAGAGCTCTGTCAGAGTGACCATCGGGTTCTTGGTCACCTCCCTGACCAAGGCCCTTCTCACCCGATTGCTCAGTTTGGCTGGGTGGCCAGCTCTAGGAAGAGTCTTGGTGGTTCCAAACTTCTTCCATTTAAGAATGATGGAGGCCACTGTGTTCTTGGGGACCTTCAGTGCAACAGAACGTTTTTGGTACCCTTCCCAAGATCTGTGCCTCGACACAATCCTGTCTCGGAGCTCTACAGACAATTCCTTCGACCTCGTGGCTTGGTTTTTGTGCTGACATGCACTGTCAACTGTGAGACCGTATATAGACAAGTGTGTGCCTTTCTGAATCATGTCCAATCAATTGAATTTACCACATGTGGACTCCAATCAAGTTGAATAAACATCTCAAGGATGCTCAATGGAAACAGGATGCACCTGAGCTCAATTTCGAGTCTCCTAGCAAAGGGTCTGAATACTTATTTAAATAAGGTATTTCTCTTTTTCTATTTTTAATAAATTAGCAAAAATTTCTAAAAGCCTGTTTTCGCTTTGTCATTATGGGATATTGTGTGTAGATTGCTGAGGAATAAAAAATATTTAAGCAATTTTAGAATAAGGCTGTAACGTAACAAAATGTGGAAAAGTCAAGGGGTCTGAATACTTTCCGAAGGCACTGTATTTCCGATTGCAGTTCCGGAAACTGTAAAGATGAGATCATTCATTCGGTGGTGTCCCGGGGTTCTGGAACTGCGAAGGTGATGTCATTAATTCGGTGGTGTCCCGGGTTTCTGGAACTGTCAAGGTGAGATCATTCATTCAGTGCGTCCCAGGATGAGTGTGTCGTAGGAACATTTATTTCAGATCCCACCTTTCTGTTTTGTCACCTGACGTGTTATGGGGTTGAACGGGCGGCCTACGCTGAAACCCCAACCCGTCATTCTTTCTGAGGTGACAGATTGACACCCTCAACCCATCTCTCTCTCATGGAAACTGACAAGCATCTATCTGCACTAGTAAC
Source organism: Coregonus lavaretus (assembly GCF_964263955.1). NCBI lineage: Eukaryota > Metazoa > Chordata > Actinopteri > Salmoniformes > Salmonidae > Coregonus > Coregonus lavaretus. Next base: position 2,294 of record NW_028156868.1, read on the forward strand.
TAGCAACTCGCCAGAATAAGCAATTTTCAATAGATAATTAAATCAAGCCACATTCTTTCAATATCAGTATTTGTTTGATAATGATGCCACTGTCCCACCTTTGAAAAAGCCTGGGTGTCAATGAAAGATAGCACAGCATCTATCTGTACTAGCATTAGCAACTAGCAACTAGCATCTAGCAACACAGAAGTCTTCTAGGAAATGCTCTGACAGTTTTGCTCTGACAGACCAAGCCCCTTCCTGTTTCACAGCATGTAGGGCCCATCTAAGTGCTGAGACAGGATGCGTCTCAAAAGTAGTGCACTAAATAGGGAATAGGGTACCATTTAGGAAGCTAGCACTCTGCCAATAAAGAGAAATAAAGCCTTTTGATTTGAATAGAGAGAGAGAGAGAGAGAGAGAGAGAGAGAGAGAGAGAGAGAGAGAGAGAGAGAGAGAGAGAGAGAGAGAGAGAGAGAGAGAGAGAGAGAGAGAGAGTGAGAGATACCAAGAAAAAGTAGATGTTCTTTCCCCACAAAATATGAACTATATGTAAACTACAGTAGATGATAAGAAAATAGATGGACTATAGCTGGATTACAGTTTACAGTCAATGCACATCAAGATTTGAATGAATGAAGGAATATTGATGAATAATGAAGGAATAATGATGAATATTCTATATATATTGAAACATTTATGCGCATTATCCATCATATGTATGTACACTATATATTCAAAAGTATGTGGACACCCCTTAAAATTAGTGGATTTGGCTATTTCAGCCACACCAGTTGCTGACAGGTGTATAGAATCGAGCACACCGCCGTGCAATCTCCATAGACAAACACTGGCAGTAGAACGGGCTCAGCAGCGAAGTGGTAGGCCACATGAGCTCACAGAATGGGACCGCCGAGTGCTGAAGCAAGTAGCGCGTAAAAATCCTCTGTCCTCGGTTGCACCACTCACTACCGAGTTCCAAACTGCCTCTGGAAGCAACATCAGCACAATAACTGTTAGTCGGGAGCTTCATGAAATGGGTTTCCATGGCCGAGCAGCCGCACACAAGCCTAAGATCACCATGCACAATGCCAAGCGTGGGCTGGATTGGTGTAAAGCTCGCTGTTATTGAACTCTGGAGCAGTGGAAACGGGTTCTCTGGAGTGATGAATCACGCTTCACCATCTGGCAGTCCAACGGATGAATTTGGGTCTGGCGGATGCCAGGAGAATGCCACCTGTCCAAATGTTTTTCCCTTAGTTCCAGTGAAGGGACATTTTAACGCTACAATGACAATGATATTCTAGACAATTCTGTGCTTCCAACTTTGTGGCGACAGTTTGGGGAAGGCCCTTTCCTGTTTCAGCATGACAATGCCCCCGGGCACAAAGCGAGGTCCATACAGAAATGGTTTGTCGAGATCGGTGTGGAAGAATTTGACTGGCCTGCACAGAGCCCTGACCTCAACCCCATCGAACACCTTTGGGATGAATTGGAACGCAGACTGCGAGCAAGCGCCTAATCGCCCAACATCAGTGCCCGACCTCACTAATGCTCTTGTGGCTGAATGGAAGCAAGTCCCCGCAGCAATGTTCCAACATCTAGTGGAAAGCCTTCCCAGAAGAGTGGAGGCTGTTATAGCAGCAAAGGAGGGGGGACCAACTCCATATTAATATCCATGATTTTAGAATGAGATGTTCGACGAGCAGGTTTCCACATACTTTTGGTCAATAGTATACAATTATTTATATTATTTGAGTATCTTATGACTATGTATTCAACTTTCAGCTGTGTTCTAAACGGCACCCTATTAGTTACGGCAGCAACAAATAAGAGCGCGACAGCATTGGTGTTAGTTTCAGTATTACATCAAACCATAACATCAACCAACCACCTGATTTTACAACAAAGCCAGTCGCTGGGAAAAAAAAAAAAACCACAGTTCCATTAGTTGATCAGCTGGAACCACTAATCACGAACCGCCCGTTTGGCTCTGGTGAACAGTAGTGCACTATGTAGGGAAAGAAGAGAGCTATGCCTACAGAAACTAGGGGACGTGTCCCAAATGGCACCTTATGGACCCTGGTGAAAAGTAGTGCACTACATAGGGAATAGGGTGCCATTTGGGACATTGACAAGCTTTTCACCTGTTAATGCTGAGATGACTTCAACCCAGACACCCCACCTCCCTTCTCCTCGTCCTCCTCCTCTTCCCACTCAGCATACCAACCTGAACTTTATTGCATCACCAAAGAACTTCCCCAGAACGCGTCAAAACTACCTGTTTCCTAGGGATTCCAACCCGAGACCCCATGCTCTGCTGCAAAAAAAAAGGTGTTGTTGAGCGGGCCGTATGTTGGTGTATGATTTAAAGGAAACCTCGCTCAGTCAGAGAACCCACAACCTCACACCTCTATCGTTTCAATTCTCTCTCTGCCTCTGCCTCAACTATAAATACTTGTCTGTCTTAGTCTCAGCATCAGTCAGCCAGACACAGAAGACCTAGACTTGGGTAGGGTGAGTTACAAGGCAGTCTCGTTAAGTCAACTCAAAGTCAAGGCCTTTGACTTAAGATACAGTACACCGATTGAGGACTATTCAGCTTCGAGGGAACTTCAGCGTGAGGTTGAGGACCATGGATGTGTTATCAAGGGCTGTGATGTGTTTCTGCTTGATGGGTTGGATGACTTTAGGATGGAGCAATGCTGCTACGTACACATCAAATACCATGAAGAGCAACATAGACAAACTGAAGAACACCTATGTAAGTATCATACACATTATTAACTGGGCTAACAGGGGTTTCTCCTGACTGACAGACACAGAAAGGCAGGCAGACAGACAGACAGACAGACAGACAGACAGACAGACAGACAGACAGACAGGCAGACAGACAGGCAGGCAGGCAGGCAGGCAGGCAGGCAGACAGGCAGAGAGACAGACAGGCAGACAGGCAGGCAGACATACACAGACAGACAGACAGACAGACAGACAGACAGACAGACAGACAGACAGACAGACAGACAGACAGACAGACAGACAGACAGACAGACAGACAGACAGACAGACAGACAGACAGACAGACAGACAGACACAGAAAGACAGACAGATATGGCCTCCCCTAATTGGAGGCCAACAGTAGGACAGAACAGGGGGAACTTTAGACTCCTGCTTCCTGATGGGAGACCAACAGTAGGACAGGACAGGGGGAACTTTAGACTCCTGCTTCCTAATGGGAGACCAACAGTAGGACAGGACAGGGGGAACTTTAGACTCCTGCTTCCTAATGGGAGACCAACAGTAGGACAGAACAGGGGGAACTTTAGACTCCTGCTTCCTAATGGGAGACCAACAGTAGGACAGGACAGGGGGAACTTTAGACTCCTGCTTCCTAATGGGAGACCAACAGTAGGACAGGACAGGGGGAACTTTAGACTCCTGCTTCCTGATGGGAGACCAACAGTAGGACAGGACAGGGGGAACTTTAGACTCCTGCTTCCTGATGGGAGACCAACAGTAGGACAGGACAGGGGGAACTTTAGACTCCTGCTTCCTAATGGGAGACCAACAGTAGGACAGAAGAGGGGGAACATTGGATGTGGATGAGTTAGAGATTAAATGTTTGACTAAAACCAAGAGGAGTTACACCCTTTCTGCCCAAGCAGGAAATACTTTTCAGTGAGATTGAAATGAAATTGACAATTGTCACATCATCATAACAGTGCATTTCCAGGTAGGCTTATAGACACCTGATCTGGCTCAAATACTTCCAAGCATCTGAGGTGAGCTTTAGCTTGGATGTAGCTTGGAGTTTGCACTTTTTGGGACTACTCCATTGTTGCCATTGTACCGGACAAACTAAAATAAGTATTTTAAATGATTTGACGTATTTAGGCCAGGTCTGACAGACACTATACTCGGGATTAGAAGTAGAGGCCACTATATGCAATAAACTTCACCATATTGATTGTCAACATATCTTGCTCTTTCAGAAGATCTCCAAGGACCAGCTGTTCAATGGAAAACCTGTTTTCCCCAAGGACACGTTTGAGGTAAGATATATTGTTACACATTGTTTTCCCTTTCAGGCTAACATCACAAATGTGAAACTACTGCAAGCTTACCCTTGGACTAGGCTGGAGACAAAACTAAGGTTAAAGATATTAAAAGTCTTCTCTCTTCTCTCTCTCTCTCTCTCTCTCTCTCTCTCTCTCTCTCTCTCTCTCTCTCTCTCTCTCTCTCTCTCTCTCTCTCTCTCTTCCACTCTCTCTTCCACTCTCCCTTCCTTCCTTCCTTCCTTCCTTCCTTCCTTCCTTCCTTCCTTCCTTCCTTCCTTCCTTCCTTCCTTCCTTCCTTCCTTCCTTCCTTCATTCCCTCCCTCCCTCCCTCCCTCCCTCCCTCCCTCAGGACAGTGAGCGGAGGGTGTTGATGAGTGCGGTTCTGGACGTGTATCTGAGTATCTTCAGCCAGATGCTGAACCAGACGGTGGACCAGGAAGTGATGGAGAGGCTGGTCCAGGTCAAGGGGAAGGTTCAGGAGCTCCAGAAACACTATTTCCTGGGGAGGATACCTGAGCTGAAGAGACACCTGCAGAACCTGTGGGCCATCAAGGTGAGCTTTCCTCCATGCGGTACGAGACCAACACAGATCTGGTTTAGTCTGCTTTCACATGTCATCATTTAATATTTTAGCAGATGAAGCCACATAGCAATGACATGTACTCATAAATCTTTATGTAATGACATAAGTAGTCTATGTCAATTAGAATTAAACATCCCATGGGCTATGCAACCTTTTGATCAGCTGCTTTATGGATTAATAATCATCTAGGACTGTGATACCATAATCATGACTGTAGTGTAGTCGACTGTAGACTCCCGAGTGGCGCAGTGGTCTAAGGCACTGCATCACAGTGCCAGCTGTGCCACTAGAGATCCTGGTTCTAATCCAGGCTCTGTCGTAGCCAGCCGCGACCGGGAGACCCATGGGGCGGCGCACAATTCGTCCAGGGTAGGGGAGGGAATGGCCGGCAGGGATGTAGCTCAGTTGGTAGAGCATGGCGTTTGCAATGCCAGGGTTGTGGGTTCAATTCCCACGGGGGGCCAGTATAAAAAAAAAAATCATGACTGTAGTGTAGTCGACTGTATGGAGACAACTGATAACCTGATAGTTAATGCTTGTATCTTCTATCTCAGACCAGTGACACCAGAGTCCAGGGGAAGGCTCTGTCCGAGTTCATTCCCATCTACGAGAAAGCCTCCCAACTGGCCAATCGGATTCATCTGAAGAAGGACAACCGCAGGAAGAGACGGCAAGCCCAGAGGCTCAAATCACACATCATGTAGATGACCAACCGCGTCTAGAGTGAAGTTTGGAGGGTGAAGTTACATCTAGACTCTGATCCTGGGTCAGTTTAGCATTTTCCCCACTAATAGTTAAGGTTAGGATTGGGGGGAGGGGGAGCTGATCCCAGATCTGTACCTAGGGGAAACTTCCCCCCGGAGCCACAGTGGAGATACATATTGAAGTTACATATTTACTTGATGCAAAGTTCCTCAACTGATCCTCTATTTATTTTATTAAGTTATTTAATCTATGAAATCACGCACAATACTCAGTGGTATATTATCACTGTCAAAAGAGTAATTATTTTTCATGAATCTAAAGGAATCTATTTTGTTAATTCATATTTATTATTTATTATCTAGAAAATGTATTGTCTTCAATAGAAATAGTTATTTCTTGCAGATGATGCAAGTTTTGTAAGTTCTATGACTGAATAAACTGACATTGAGAAAACTGATGTCATCTATCCACACACACACGTACGCACACCCACAGACACAACACACACACACAGAAACGCACACACAGACACGCACACACACACGCACACACAGACACACACATACACGCACACACAGACACACACACAATCACACACATACACACACTAGTCTATGTGGAGGCTGTATGGAAATATCACACATTGGCTTACAGACTTTTATAATTGCTCATTTATTGAAACCAAAACCCTCCCCTGCATTGGGCCCACACAACGGGCCGTGTCCCAAATGGGCAGCCCATAGGGTCCTGGTCTAAAGCAGTGCACTATATAGGGGATAGGGTGTCATTTGGGACGGGCACAATATAACACCACAAGCCGTCTGTCCTCAGAAACAGCATTAAACCAAACACACTAACCAAAACACTTGTTTTTATAAGTTTAAAGATCAACACTTATGTTTATCTGTCTTGTGTGAATATTGATGTTATGTTGCTGTTGGTATGTTTACTTTACAAATCTTATCCAACTTGACACAACTTGGCAGTTTTTTTTCTGGGAACATTAAAGTAATTATACTCTAAAAATAGACAAACTCACGAACAATTCACCTAAGAATAGACTTAGAAATAGACAAGACAGCTCAGCTAAGATGCCGAACCAGCAGCAAGGGATTTCCCCCTGCAGAGAATGAGGTAGAATTTGACCCTTTGCTAAATCCCGCCCACCTTGGTTACTGTTGCAACCTCGGACAACATTTTCCCGGAAAGCCCAATCCCCTCACAGTGATCTCAAACTGTGTTTCTAATGCACAATGCAATTAAACACAGATTACCCCTTGCTAATCAGGAAACTCTTGGGTGGTGGACTGTCATTACAATTGCTTCATGGGAACCTGGTAAAATTACGTTTGTAGCCCAGTGTAGCTAGCCACTGAATGGCTCCGAATTCACTGTAAGCACGCAGTCAAAGCTATAGCCACTTCTGGAGCTAACTAGTGCTCTCAAATCGGATTCTGATGTCCACAGCAGATGGGAGTTGTATTCATAGCATTACTAACTTAGCTAGCTAACATATATTTTAAGTGGCTAGCTAGCGTTAGCAACGTTTGGTGGTCAATGAGACTGAGAGCTAGCTAACCAGCTGAGCTAGCAAACAACGTAACAAAAGTATAATTTCAGATTTCAGAAAAATACTCCATCAACAGGCTCTGCATTTTAAGGAATCACAGTAGCAAGAACTCCTGGTGCACTGTTAAAACTAAATATAATCAATGGGAAAAACTAACTCTCATCCATGGGAGAATCTCACTATTATCCATGTGAAAAACTAACTATCATCCATGGTAAAAACTCACTATTATCCATGGGAAAAATTTACTATTATCTGTGGGGAAAAATAACCATCATCCATGGAGAAAACTAAATATAATAATCAATGGGAAAAACTAACTCTCATCCATGGGAAAAACATTTTTGTTTTTGTCCTAGCACTATCACACCTGATTCAACTAAAGGCATGATGATGAGATTAAACATGTTTTGCACCCCTTTAGGACCCCAGGACCAGGTTTTGGGAAATACTTAGTTAGGGTTAGGAAACACTGGGTTAGGAAACACTGGGTTAGGGTTAGGAAAGACTGGGTTAATGTTAGGAAACACTGGGTTAGGGTTAGGAAACACTGGGTTAGGGTTAGGAAGCACTGGGTTAGGGTTAGGAAACACTAGGTTAGGGTTAGGGTTAGGAAGCACTGGGTTAGGGTTAGGAAACACTAGGTTAGGGTTAGGAAACACTAGGTTAGGGTTAGGGTTAGGAAACACTAGGTTAGGGTTAGGGTTAGGAAGCACTGGGTTAGGGTTAGGAAACACTAGGTTAGGGTTAGGGTTAGGAAGCACTGGGTTAGGGTTAGGAAACACTAGGTTAGGGTTAGGGTTAGGAAACACTAGGTTAGGGTTAGGGTTAGGAAACACTGGGTTAGGGTTAGGGTTAGGAAGCACTGGGTTAGGGTTAGGAAACACTAGGTTAGGGTTAGGAAACACTAGGTTAGGGTTAGGGTTAGGAAACACTAGGTTAGGGTTAGGGTTAGGAAACACTGGGTTAGGGTTAGGAAACACTAGGTTAGGGTTAGGAAACACTGGGTTAGGGTTAGGGTTAGGAAACACTGGGTTAGGGTTAGGAAACACTAGGTTAGGGTTAGGGTTAGGAAACACTGGGTTAGGGTTAGGAAACACTAGGTTAGGGTTAGGAAGCACTGGGTTAGGGTTAGGAAACACTGGGTTAGGGTTAGGAAACACTGGGTTAGGGTTAGGGTTAGGAAGCACTGGGTTAGGGTTAGGGTTAGGAAACACTGGGTTAGGGTTAGGGTTAGGAAACACTAGGTTAGGGTTAGGGTTAGGAAACACTGGGTTAGGGTTAGGGTTAGGAAGCACTGGGTTAGGGTTAGGGTTAGGAAACACTAGGTTAGGGTTAGGGTTAGGAAACACTGGGTTAGGGTTAGGGTTAGGAAGCACTGGGTTAGGGTTAGGAAACACTAGGTTAGGGTTAGGAAACACTAGGTTAGGGTTAGGGTTAGGAAACACTAGGTTAGGGTTAGGGTTAGGAAACACTGGGTTAGGGTTAGGAAACACTAGGTTAGGGTTAGGAAACACTAGGTTAGGGTTAGGGTTAGGAAAGACTGGGTTAGGGTTAGGAAACACTAGGTTAGGGTTAGGGTTAGGAAGCACTGGGTTAGGGTTAGGAAACACTAGGTTAGGGTTAGGGTTAGGAAACACTAGGTTAGGGTTAGGGTTAGGAAACACTGGGTTAGGGTTAGGGTTAGGAAACACTGGGTTAGGGTTAGGAAACACTAGGTTAGGGTTAGGGTTAGGAAACACTAGGTTAGGGTTAGGGTTAGGAAACACTGGGTTAGGGTTAGGAAACAATGGGTTAGGGTTAGGAAGCACTGGGTTAGGAAACACTGGGTTAGGAAACACTGGGTTAGGAAAGACTGGGTTAGGGTTAGGAAACACTGGGTTAGGAAACACTGGGTTAGGAAACACTGGGTTAGGAAAGACTGGGTTAGGGTTAGGAAACACTGGGTTAGGGTTAGGAAACACTGGGTTAGGGTTAGGAAACACTAGGTTAGGGTTAGGAAACACTGGGTTAGGGTTAGGGTTAGGAAGCACTGGGTTAGGGTTAGGAAACACTGGGTTAGGGTTAGGAAACACTGGGTTAGGGTTAGGAAACACTGGGTTAGGGTTAGGAAACACTGGGTTAGGGTTAGGAAACACTGGGTTAGGGTTAGGAAACACTGGGTTAGGGTTAGGGTTAGGAAACACTGGGTTAGGGTTAGGAAACACTGGGTTAGGGTTAGAAAACACTGGGTTAGGGTTAGAAAACACTGGGTTAGGGTTAGGAAACACTGGGTTAGGGTTAGGGTTAGGAAACACTGGGTTAGGGTTAGGAAACACTGGGTTAGGGTTAGGGTTAGGAAACACTGGGTTAGGGTTAGGAAACACTGGGTTAGGGTTAGAAAACACTGGGTTAGGGTTAGGAAACACTGGGTTAGGGTTAGGGTTAGGAAACACTGGGTTAGGGTTAGGGAACACTGGGTTAGGATTAGGAAACACTGGGTTAGGAAACACTGGTTTAGAAAGCCCATTCAGTCTCTCCGAATATCCATGGTCATCCATTCTGGGTCCTTTCAGATACTGTTCTTGTCACATACAGTTGAAGTCAGAAGTTTACATACACTTAGGTTGGAGTCATTAAAACTAGTTTTTCAACCACTCCACAAATTTCTTGTTAACAAACTATACTTTTGGCAAGTCGGATAGGACATCTACTTTGTGCATGACACAAGCAATTTTTCCAACAATTGTTTACAGACAGATTATTTCACTTATAATTCACTGTATCACAACTCCAGTGGGTGAGAAGTTTACATACACTAAGTTGACTGTGTCTTTAAACAGCTTGGAAAATTCCAGAAAATGATGTCATGGCTTTAGAAGCTTCTGATAGGCTAATTGACATAATTTGAGTCAATTGGAGGTGTACCTGTGGATGTATTTCAAGGCCTACCTTCAAACTCAGTGCCTCTTTGCTTGACATCATGGGAAAATCAAAAGAAATCAGCCAAGACCTCAGAAAAAAAGTCTGGTTCATCCTTGGGAGCAATTTCCAAACGCCTGAAGGTACCACGTTCATCTGTACAAACAATAGTACGCAAGTATAAACACCATGGGACCACGCAGCCGTCATACCGCTCAGGAAGGAGACGCATTCTGTCTCCTAGAGATGAACGTACTTTGGTGCGAGAAGTGCAAATCAATCCCAGAACAACAGCAAAGGACCTTGTGAAGATGCTGGAGGAAACAGGTACAAAAGTATCTATATCCACAGTAAAACTAGTCCTATATCGACATAACCTGAAAGGCCACTCAGCAAGGAAGAAGCCACTGCTCCAAAACTGCCATAAAAAAGCCAGACTACGGTTTGCACCTGCACATGGGGACAAAGATCATACTTTTGGGAGAAATGTCCTCTGGTCTGATGAAACAAAAATAGAACTGTTTGGCCATAATGACCATCGTTATGTTTGGAGGAAAAAGGAGGACGCTTGCAAGCCGAAGAACACCATCCCAACCGTGAAGCACGGGGGTGGCAGCATCATAATGTGGGGGTGCATTGCTGCAGGAGGGACTGGTGCACTTCACAAAATAGATGGCATCATGAGGAAGGAAAATGATGTGGATATATTGAAGCAACATCTCAAGACATCAGTCAGGAAGTTAAAGCTTGGTCGCAAATAGGTCTTCCAAATGGACAATGACCCCAAGCATACTTCCAAATTTGTGGAAAAATGGCTTAAGGACAACAAAGTCAAGGTATTGGAGTGGCCATCACAAAGCCCTGACCTCAATCCTATAGAAAATGTGTGGGCAGAACTGAAAAAGTGTGTGCGAGCAAGGAGGCCTACAAACCTGACTCAGTTACACCAGCTCTGTCAGGAGGAATGGGCCAAACTAATTGTGGGAAGCTTGTGGAAGGCTACCCGAAACGTTTGACCCAAGTTAAACAATTGAAAGGCAATGTTACCAAATACTAATTGAGTGTATGTAAACTTCTGACCCACTGGGAATGTGAGGAAAGAAATAAAAGCTGAAATAAATCATTCTCTCTACTATTATTCTGACATTTCACATTCTTAAAATAAAGTGGTGATCCTAACTGACCTAAGCCAGGGAATGTTTACTAGGATTAAATGTCAGGAATTGTGAAAAACTGAGTTTAAATGTATTTGACTAAGGTGTATGTAAACTTCCGACTTCAACTGTATAATAGTTTATCATCCCATTAGTTTATTGTATGATGCAGACTGTCCCCATCCTCCCATATAGACCAACAGACTGTCCCCATCCTTCCATATAGACCAACAGACTGTCCCCATCCTCCCATATAGACCAACATACTGTCCCCATCCTCCCATATAGACCAACAGACTGTCCCCTTCCTCCCATATAGACCAACAGACTGTCCCCATCCTCCCATACACTCCTGAGTGGCGCAGTGGTCTAAGGCACTGCATCGCAGTGCTAACTGTGCCACTAGAGATCCTGGTTCGAATCCAGGCTCTGTCGCAGCCGGCCGCGACCGGGAGACTCATGGGCGGCGCACAATTGGCCCAGCGTCGTCCAGGGTAGGGGAGGGAATGGCCGGCAGGGATGTAGCTCAGTTGATAGGGCATGGCGTTTGCAACGCCAGGGTTGTGGGTTCGATTCCCACGGGGGGCCAGTATAAAAAAAAAAATGTATTCAGTAACTGTAAGTCGCTCTGGATAAGAGCGTCTGCTAAATGACTAAAATGTAAAAAATTTATATAGACCAACAAACTGTCCCCATCCTCCCATATAGACCAACAGACTGTCCCCATCCTCCCATATAGACCAACAGACTGTCCCCATCCTCCCATATAGACCAACAGACTGTCCCCATCCTCCCATATAGACCAACAGACTGTCCCCATCCTCCCATATAGACCAACAGACTGTCCCCATCCTCCCATATAGACCAACAGACTGTCCCCATCCTCCCATATAGACCAACAGACTGTCCCCATCCTCCCATATAGACCAACAGACTGTCCCCATCCTCCCATATTGACCAACAGTGTTTGTCATGCAGACTGTCCCCATCCTCCCATAGAGACCAACAGTGTTTGTCATGCAGACTGTCCCCATCCTCCCATATAGACTTCAACAGTGTTTGTCATGCAGACTGTCCCCATCCTCCCATATAGACTTCAACAGTGTTTGTCATGCAGACTGTCCCCATCCTCCCATATAGACCAACAGTGTTTGTCATGCAGACTGTCCCAATCCTCCCATATAGACCAACAGTGTTTGTCATGCAGACTGTCCCCATCCTCCCATATAGACCAACAGTGTTTGTCATGCAGGCTGTCCCCATCCTCCCATATAGACCAACAGTGTTTGTCATGCTCTGGATAAGAGCGTCTGCTAAATGACCAATTATTATTATTATTATTATCATGCAGACTGTCCCCGTCCTCCCATATAGACTTCAACAGTGTTTGTCATGCAGACTGTCCCCATCCTCCCATATAGACTTCAACAGTGTTTGTCATGCAGACTGTCCCCATCCTCCCATATAGACCAACATTGTTTGTCATGAAGACTGTCCCAATCCTCCCATATAGACTTCAACAGTGTTTGTCATGCAGACTGTCCCCATCCTCCCATATAGACTTCAACAGTGTTTGTCATGCAGACTGTCCCCATCCTCCCATATAGACCAACAGTGTTTGTCATGCAGACTGTCCCCATCCTCCCATATAGACTTCAACAGTGTTTGTCATGCAGACTGTCCCCATCCTCCCATATAGACTTCAACAGTGTTTGTCATGCAGACTGTCCCCATCCTCCCATATAGACCAACATTGTTTGTCATGCAGACTGTCCCAATCCTCCCATATAGACTTCAACAGTGTTTGTCATGCAGACTGTCCCCATCCTCCCATATAGACTTCAACAGTGTTTGTCATGCAGACTGTCCCCATCCTCCCATATAGACCAACAGTGTTTGTCATGCAGACTGTCCCCATCCTCCCATATAGACTTCAACAGTGTTTGTCATGCAGACTGTCCCCATCTTTGCATATAGACTTCAACAGTGTTTGTCATGCAGACTGTCCCCATCCTCCCATATAGACCAACAGTGTTTGTCATGCAGACTGCCCCCATCCTCCCATATAGACCAACAGTGTTTGTCATGCAGACTGTCCCCATCCTCCCATATAGACTTCAACAGTGTTTGTCATGCAGACTGTCCCCATCCTCCCATATAGACCAACAGTGTTTGTCATGCAGACTGTCCCCCTTCCTCCCATATAGACTTCAACAGTGTTTGTCATGCAGACTGTCCCCATCTTCGCATATAGACTTCAACAGTGTTTGTCATGCAGACTGTCCCCATCCTCCCATATAGACCAACAGTGTTTGTCATGCAGACTGTCCCCATCCTCCCATATAGACCAACAGTGTTTGTCATGCAGACTGTCCCCATCCTCCCATATAGACCAACAGTGTTTGTCATGCAGACTGTCCCCATCTTCCCATATAGACTTCAACAGTGTTTGTCATGCAGACTGTCCCCATCCTCTCATATAGACCAACAGTGTTTGTCATGCAGACTGTCCCCATCCTCCCATATAGATTTCAACAGTGTTTGTCATGCAGACTGTCCCCATCCTCCCATATAGACCAACAGTGTTTGTCATGCAGACTGTCCCCATCCTCCCATATAGACCAACAGTGTTTGTCATGCAGACTGTCCCCATCCTCCCATATAGACCAACAGTGTTTGTCATGCAGACTGTCCCCATCCTCCCATATAGACCAACAGTGTTTGTCATGCAGACTGTCCCCATCCTCCCATATAGACCAACAGTGTTTGTCATGCAGACTGTCCCCATCCTCCCATATAGACCAACAGTGTTTGTCATGCAGACTGTCCCCATCCTCCCATATAGACCAACAGTGTTTGTCATGCAGACTGTCCCCATCCTCCCATATAGACCAACAGTGTTTGTCATGCAGACTGTCCCCATCCTCCCATATAGACCAACAGTGTTTGTCATGCAGACTGTCCCCATCCTCCCATATAGACCAACAGTGTTTGTCATGCAGACTGTCCCCATCCTCCCATATAGACCAACAGTGTTTGTCATGCAGACTGTCCCCATCCTCCCATATAGACCAACAGTGTTTGTCATGCAGACTGTCCCCATCCTCCCATATAGACTTCAACAGTGTTTGTCATGCAGACTGTCCCCATCCTCCCATATAGACTTCAACAGTGTTTGTCATGCAGACTGTTCCCATCCTCCCATATAGACCAACAGTGTTTGTCATGCAGACTGTCCCCATCCTCCCATATAGACTTCAACAGTGTTTGTCATGCAGACTGTCCCCATCCTCCCATATAGACTTCAACAGTGTTTGTCATGCAGACTGTCCCCATCCTCCCATATAGTCTTCAACAGTGTTTGTCATGCAGACTGTCCCCATCCTCCCATATAGACCAACAGTGTTTGTCATGCAGACTGTCCCCATCCTCCCATATAGACCAAAAGTGTTTGTCATGCAGACTGTCCCCATCCTCCCATATAGACCAACAGTGTTTGTCATGCAGACTGTCCCCATCCTCCCATATAGACCAACAGTGTTTGTCATGCAGACTGTCCCCATCCTCCCATATAGACCAACAGTGTTTGTCATGCAGACTGTCCCCATCCTCCCATATAGACTTCAACAGTGTTTGTCATGCAGACTGTCCCCATCTTCGCATATAGACTTCAACAGTGTTTGTCATGCAGACTGTCCCCATCCTCCCATATAGACCAACAGTGTTTGTCATGCAGACTGTCCCCATCCTCCCATATAGACCAACAGTGTTTGTCATGCAGACTGTCCCCATCCTCCCATATAGACCAATAGTGTTTGTCATGCAGACTGTCCCCATCTTCCCATATAGACTTCAACAGTGTTTGTCATGCAGACTGTCCCCATCCTCTCATATAGACCAACAGTGTTTGTCATGCAGACTGTCCCCATCCTCCCATATAGATTTCAACAGTGTTTGTCATGCAGACTGTCCCCATCCTCCCATATAGACCAACAGTGTTTGTCATGCAGACTGTCCCCATCCTCCCATATAGACCAACAGTGTTTGTCATGCAGACTGTCCCCATCCTCCCATATAGACCAACAGTGTTTGTCATGCAGACTGTCCCCATCCTCCCATATAGACCAACAGTGTTTGTCATGCAGACTGTCCCCATCCTCCCATATAGACCAACAGTGTTTGTCATGCAGACTGTCCCCATCCTCCCATATAGACCAACAGTGTTTGTCATGCAGACTGTCCCCATCCTCCCATATAGACCAACAGTGTTTGTCATGCAGACTGTCCCCATCCTCCCATATAGACCAACAGTGTTTGTCATGCAGACTGTCCCCATCCTCCCATATAGACCAACAGTGTTTGTCATGCAGACTGTCCCCATCCTCCCATATAGACCAACAGTGTTTGTCATGCAGACTGTCCCCATCCTCCCATATAGACCAACAGTGTTTGTCATGCAGACTGTCCCCATCCTCCCATATAGACTTCAACAGTGTTTGTCATGCAGACTGTCCCCATCCTCCCATATAGACTTCAACAGTGTTTGTCATGCAGACTGTTCCCATCCTCCCATATAGACTTCAACAGTGTTTGTCATGCAGACTGTCCCCATCCTCCCATATAGACTTCAACAGTGTTTGTCATGCAGACTGTCCCCATCCTCCCATATAGACTTCAACAGTGTTTGTCATGCAGACTGTCCCCATCCTCCCATATAGTCTTCAACAGTGTTTGTCATGCAGACTGTCCCCATCCTCCCATATAGACCAACAGTGTTTGTCATGCAGACTGTCCCCATCCTCCCATATAGACCAAAAGTGTTTGTCATGCAGACTGTCCCCATCCTCCCATATAGACCAACAGTGTTTGTCATGCAGACTGTCCCCATCCTCCCATATAGACCAACAGTGTTTGTCATGCAGACTGTCCCCATCCTCCCATATAGACCAACAGTGTTTGTCATGCAGACTGTCCCCATCCTCCCATATAGACTTCAACAGTGTTTGTCATGCAGACTGTCCCCATCCTCCCATATAGACTTCAACAGTGTTTGTCATGCAGACAGTCCCCATCCTCCCATATAGATTTCAACAGTGTTTGTCATGCAGACTGTCCCCATCCTCCCATATAGACTTCAACAGTGTTTGTCATGCAGACTGTCCCCATCCTCCCATATAGACCAACAGTGTTTGTCATGCAGACTGTCCCCATCCTCCCATATAGACTTCAACAGTGTTTGTCATGCAGACTGTCCCCATCCTCCCATATAGACTTCAACAGTGTTTGTCATGCAGACTGTCCCCATCCTCCCATATAGTCTTCAACAGTGTTTGTCATGCAGACTGTCCCCATCCTCCCATATAGACTAACAGTGTTTGTCATGCAGACTGTCCCCATCCTCCCATATAGACCAAAAGTGTTTGTCATGCAGACTGTCCCCATCCTCCCATATAGACCAACAGTGTTTGTCATGCAGACTGTCCCCATCCTCCCATATAGACCAACAGTGTTTGTCATGCAGACTGTCCCCATCCTCCCATATAGACTTCAACAGTGTTTGTCATGCAGACTGTCCCCATCCTCCCATATAGACCAACAGTGTTTGTCATGCAGACTGTCCCCATCCTCTCATATAGACCAACAGTGTTTGTCATGCAGACTGTCCCCATCCTCCCATATAGACTTCAACAGTGTTTGTCATGCAGACTGTCCCCATCCTCCCATATAGACTTCAACAGTGTTTGTCATGCAGACTGTCCCCATCCTCCCATATAGACTTCAACAGTGTTTGTCATGCAGACTGTCCCCATCCTCCCATATAGACTTCAACAGTGTTTGTCATGCAGACTGTCCCCATCCTCCCATATAGACTTCAACAGTGTTTGTCATGCAGATTAACAGGCACAGCTGAGGTCAGGTTACCGGCCAGTGCTTCATGTTTCATGACACAGCCTCATTTTAAGGTTAGAGTCCTAAATGGCATCCTATTCCCTATATGGAGCACTACATTTGGTCAAAAGTAGACCACTATATAGGGAATAGGGTGCAATTTAGGATGCAGTCCAAGACAATAGAGAAAGATTAATCTATTTTACTATAGAATAGGAATGGCTATTGAAAACACAGACTGGTTATTCCCCTACAGATGTAGAATCTTAATTTGACCACCCTGTTGCAGGAGAACATTTTTAAACCTGTGTTCCTAAGATCCTACATCTGTATGCTCATTGTCATGAGATGGTACAAAGATGGTCAACGTCTTGTGGCCTGTCTAAAATAATGAAACATCTCCTGAAGGGGAACGACATTTGAACAAGTATCAGAAGTGCAGATAACTTCAGCCCGAGAGGACATTCTAACAAAGATTCTAACAAAAACATTTACACAAGCAAACTTTGTCATGACGACATGTTAAAAAATGCACAATGAGCTTTACAAAGTCACTCTGAAAAACTACAGGGTCATATAACAAACACACACACACACGTCTGCAGACAGGGGAGACGGGGGAGACAGGGGAGACAGGGGAGACAGGGGAGACAGGCAGGCAGACAGACAGGGGAGACAGGGGAGACAGGGGAGACAGGGCAGACAGGGGAGACAGGGGAGACAGGGGAGACAGGCAGGCAGACAGACAGGGGAGACAGGGGAGACAGGGGAGACGGGGGAGACAGGGGAGACAGGGGAGACAGGGCTGACAGGGGAGACAGGGGAGACGGGGGAGACAGGGGAGACAGGGCAGACAGGGGAGACAGGGGAGACAGGGGAGACAGGGGAGACAGGGGAGACAGGGGAGACAGGGCAGGCAGACAGGAGGGACAGGGGAGACAGGGGAGACAGGGGAGACAGGGGAGACGGGGGAGACAGGGGAGACAGGGGAGACAGGGGAGACGGGGGAGACAGGGGAGACAGGGGAGACAGGGGAGACAGGGGAGACAGGGGAGACAGGGGAGACAGGGCAGACAGGCAGGCAGGCAGGGGAGACAGGGGAGACAGGGGAGACAGGGGAGACAGGGGAGACAGGGGAGACAGGCAGGGCAGACAGGGGAGACAGGGGAGACAGGGCAGGCAGGCAGGGGAGACAGGCAGGCAGGCAGGGCAGACAGGCAGGGCAGGCAGGCAGGGGAGACAGGGGAGACAGGGGAGACAGGGGAGACAGGGCAGACAGGGGAGACAGGGCAGGCAGGCAGGGCAGACAGGCAGGGCAGGCAGGCAGGCAGGGGAGACAGGCAGGGCAGGCAGGCAGGCAGGGGAGACAGGCAGGGCAGGCAGGCAGGCAGGGGAGACAGGCAGGCAGGCAGGCAGGCAGGGCAGACAGACAGGGGAGACAGGGCAGGCAGGCAGGGCAGACAGGGGAGACAGGGGAGACAGGGCAGGCAGACAGGAGGGACAGGGGAGACAGGGCAGGCAGGCAGACAGACAGGGCAGGCAGGCAGACAGGGCAGGCAGACAGGCAGGGCAGGCAGGCAGGGCAGGGCAGGCAGGCAGGCAGGCAGGCAGGGCAGACAGGGAGGGCAGGCAGGGGTGTGGTTACAGACCAAAGCAGGTCCAACAACTATTTTGGGGAAGTTTGGAAATACTCCTGTAGCTTTGACGAGCCTGACAGACGAGCGTCGTTCGGGACGCAGCCTAAATCCATCGCTCCCTTTACAGGCTGGGCTGGGTTTTGTTTCTCCAACACAATGTGGAGATGGGACTTTCCCGTAAAGGTTGTATGATGCCAATGACAGTCTAGTCACTGGGGACATAAAGCCTTTATACTGTACCAGGAAGTAGATTAATAAACCAAACCAAAGGACTGTACCAGCAAGTAGATTAATAAACCACACCAAAGGTCTGTACCAGGAAGTAAATTAATAAACCACAACAAAGGGATATACAGGAAGTAATAATAATATGCCATTTAGCAGACGCTTTTATCCAAAGCTACTTACAGTCATGCGTGCATACATTTTTACGTATGGATGGTCCCGGGGATCGAACCCACTACCTTGGCATTACAAGCGCCGTGCTCTACCAGCTGAGCTACAGAGGACCACGGAAGTAAATTAATAAACCACAACAAAGGGATATACAGGAAGTAGATTCATTAACCACAACAAAGGGATATACAGGAAGTAGATTCATTAACCACAACAAAGGGATATACAGGAAGTAGATTCATTAACCACACCAAATGGATATACAGGAAGTAGATTCATTAACCACACCAAATGGATATACAGGAAGTAGATTCATTAACCACACCAAAGGGATATACAGGAAGTAGATTCATTAACCACACCAAAGGGATATACAGGAAGTAGATTCATTAACCACACCAAAGGGATATACAGGAAGTAGATTCATTAACCACACCAAAGGGATATACAGGAAGTAGATTCATTAACCACAACAAAGGGATATACAGGAAGTAGATTAATTAACCACACCAAATGGATATACAGGAAGTAGATTCATTAACCACAACAAAGGGATATACAGGAAGTAGATTAATTAACCACAACAAAGGGATATACAGGAAGTAGATTAATTAACCACACCAAAGGGATATACAGGAAGTAGATTCATTAACCACAACAAAGGGATATACAGGAAGTATATTCATTAACCACAACAAAGGGATATACAGGAAGTAGATTCATTAACCACACCAAAGGGATATACAGGAAGTAGATTCATTAACCACACCAAAGGGATATACAGGAAGTAGATTCATTAACCACACCAAAGGGATATACAGGAAGTAGATTCATTAACCACACCAAATGGATATACAGGAAGTAGATTCATTAACCACAACAAAGGGATATACAGGAAGTAGATTAATTAACCACAACAAAGGGATATACAGGAAGTAGATTCATTAACCACACCAAAGGGATATACAGGAAGTAGATTCATTAACCACAACAAAGGGATATACAGGAAGTATATTCATTAACCACAACAAAGGGATATACAGGAAGTAGATTCATTAACCACACCAAAGGGATATACAGGAAGTAGATTCATTAACCACACCAAAGGGATATACAGGAAGTAGATTCATTAACCACAACAAAGGGATATACAGGAAGTAGATTCATTAACCACACCAAAGGGATATACAGGAAGTAGATTCATTAACCACACCAAAGGGATATACAGGAGGAGCCACTGATACACTGAGATGAGAAAGTTATTATACTGTACATTACAATGATATATCAGCCCTCAAAAGAGTATATCATGTTTATGTGATATTGTGACCCCATATAAGCCAAACTAGCATCCTGTCCAGGGGGTGTACTGTACATCAAGCTGCCTCACTACAGAAACAGGAGATAGACTAGTGTCCTGTCCAGAGGGTGTACTGTATATCAAGCTGTCTCACTACAGAAACAGGAGATAGACTAGTGTCCTGTCCAGGGGGTGTACTGTACATCAAGCTGTCTCACTACAGAAACAGGAGATAGACTAGTGTCCTGTCCAGAGGGTGTACTGTACATCAAGCTGTCTCACTACAGAAACAGGAGATAGACTAGTGTCCTGTCCAGAGGGTGTACTGTACATCAAGCTGTCTCACTACAGAAACAGGAGATAGACTAGTGTCCTGTCCAGGGGGTGTACTGTACATCAAGCTGTCTCACTACAGAAACAGGAGATAGACTAGTGTCCTGTCCAGAGGGTGTACTGTACATCAAGCTGTCTCACTACAGAAACAGGAGATAGACTAGTGTCCTGTCCAGAGAGGTGTACTGTACATCAAGCTGCCTCTCTACAGAAACAGGAGATAGACTAGTGTCCTGTCCAGGCGGTGTACTGGTACATCAAGCTGCCTCACTACAGAAACAGGAGATGGACTAGTGTCCTGTCCAGGGGGTGTACTGGTACATCAAGCTGCCTCACTACAGAAACAGGAGATGGACTAGTGTCCTGTCCAGGGGGTGTACTGGTACATCAAGCTGCCTCACTACAGAAACAGGAGATAGACTAGTGTCCTGTCCAGGGGGTGTACTGTACATCAAGCTGTCTCACTACAGAAACAGGAGATGGACTAGTGTCCTGTCCAGGGGGTGTACTGTACATCAAGCTGCCTTACGATACACTCTTAGAAAAAAAGGTGCTATCTAGGACCTAAAAGGGTTCTTCGGCTGTCCTCATAGGAGAACCCTTTGAAGAACCCTTTTTGGATCCAGGTAGAACCCTTTTGGTTCTACATGGAACCCAAAATAGTTCTACCTGGAACCAAAAAGGGTTCTACCTGGAACCAAAATGGGTTTTCCTAAGGGGACAGTCGAAGAACCCCTTTTGGAACCCTTATTTCTAAGAGTGTACAGAAACAGGCGATATGCTCCTGTCCTCTGGGTTGTTCTGGCTTGGACAAGGCTACATACAATTTACTTACTATACAAGTCAAAATGAGTTGTCTGCATGTAGTTATGCATGGTTGTCAGTAATGCTGCAGAATCACTCTCATGGCAGCATTCATTGTTCTAAACAGGAGTCATTTGTTCACTTGTTCATTTGCAATGTAATAGACCTTCATAGGCCATAAATACACATTCCTAAGCTCAATGTCAGCATATGTGGTTGTGAGTGAAATCATGTAGCTTAGCTGTAAACACTTAGTGACAAAAAACTTCCAGG
>NW_028156867.1:0-52793 GCF_964263955.1 Coregonus lavaretus
TCTGTTATATGGCATTCAAGCCTCATCACGCCTCCCTGATTAAATCTGAGCTACAATTATGAAAGCATTTGTTAGATCTATCCCCCTACTACCTATCAATGATTACATTCACTAGGTATGCAATCAATCTGAATTGCAGTGCTATTAAAATAAGCTGTGTTTCAACTGTGCCAGCTTGGAATCCCATCATGCTGATGAGGTGTGTTTGTCCAGTCCCAGTCCCGGTCCACGACTAGACTGCCCAATGCCTCACCACCACCATGCCCAGCAGAGGTGTCTGTCTGTGGGGATGCTGTGGCAGGACACGTGGGGCCTATCCTGGATCTCTGGCTGTTTGGGGACTGGGAGCCGACTGACTCTCTCTCACAGGGGTTTAAGAGCTCCAGTTAGGAGTATGTTGTCCGGCCCCTCCTCCCCCACGGCCCATCCATTACACTGGGAGGAATCTAATTACACCTTGCTTCACTCCAAGTTGGACTTCACAGTTTGCAAGCTTAGCACTGACAACTGATTTCATTAGGTTTGATTGTCCTTGCTGAGATCCCACTTCTGGGGCTAAAAGCTTTTTACGCTTTCTCAGGTTCCTCTGTGTGTTGGTCTATTACGCAGACCTGCATCTTTTTTATTAATCTAGATGAGTGTAGGTAACAGAAACTGCTGAATACAAAAGAAGGTGACATCATTTTACAAGCCGATTAAGAGAAGAGAGGAAGAGTAAAGAGAGAGGGAGGGAGGTGGGAGTGTGAGAGAGAGGGAGGGAGGGAGAGAGAGGAGGTGGGAGTGAGAGAGAGAGGGAGGGAGGGAGGGAGAGAGAGAGAGAGAGAGAGAGAGAGAGAGGGAGGGAGAGAGAGAGAGAGGTGGGAGGGAGGGAGAGAAAGGGAGGTGAGAAAGAGGGAGGTGAGGGTGAGAGAGGGAGGTGAGGGTGAGAGAGAGGGAAGTGATAGATAGAGAGAGAGGGAGGTGGGAGGGAGAGAGAGGGGGTGGGGTGAGAGAGGGAGGGAAGGGGGTGGGGTGAGAGGGAGGGAGGGAGGTGGGGTGAGAGAGAGGGAGGTGGGGTGAGAGAGAGGGAGGTGGGAGGGAGGGAGAGAGAGAGGGAGGTGGGAGGGAGAGAGGGAGGAGAGAGGGGGAGGTGGGAGGGAGGGAGGTGGGAGGGAGAGAGAGGGAGGTGGGGGTGAGAGAGAGGGAGGTGGGAGAGAGAGAGAGGGAGGGAGTTGGGAGGGAGAGAGAGGGGAGGTGGGAGGGAGAGAGAGGGAGTTGGGAGGGAGAGAGAGGGAGGTTGGGGTGAGAGAGGGAGGTGGGGGGAGAGAGAGGGAGGGAGGTAGGGGTGAGAGAGAGGGAGGTGGGAGGGAGAGAGTGAGTTGGAGGGAGGGAGAGAGAGGTGGGGGTGAGAGAGAGGGAGGTGGGGGTGAGAGAGGGAGAGAGAGAGGGAGGTGGGGCTGAGAGAGAGGGAGGTGGGGGTGAGAGAGAGAGAGGTGGGGGTGAGAGAGGGGGAGGTGGGAGGGAGGGAGAGAGAGAGAGAGAGAGGGAGGGAGAGAGAGAGAGAGGTGGGAGGGAGGGAGAGAAAGGGAGGTGAGAAAGAGGGAGGTGAGGGTGAGAGAGGGAGGTGAGGGTGAGAGAGAGGGAAGTGATAGATAGAGAGAGAGGGAGGTGGGAGGGAGAGAGAGGGGGGTGGGGTGAGAGAGGGAGGGAAGGGGGTGGGGTGAGAGGGAGGGAGGGAGAGATGAACTTGGAGAAGAGTCCCCTAAGTAAGCTTGTCCTGGGGCTCTGTTCACAAACACAAACAGACCCCACACAGCCCCAGGACAACAACAACAACAACACAACTAGACCCAACCAAATCATGAGAAAACAAAAAGAGAATTACTTGACACATTGGAAAGAACAAACAAAAAAACAGAGCAAACTAGAATGCTATTTGGCCCTAAACAGAGAGTACACAGTGGCAGAATACTTGACCACTGTGACTGACCCAAACTTAAGGAAAGCTTTGACTGTGTACAGACTCAGTGAGCATAGCCTTGCTATTGAGAAAGGCCGCCGTAGGCAGACCTGGCTCTCAAGAGAAGACAGGCTATGTGCACACTGCCCACAAAATGAGGTGGAAACTGAGCTGCACTTCCTAACCTCCTGCCAAATGTATGACCATATTAGAGACACATATTTCCCTCAGATTACAGCGATCCACAAAGAATTCGAAAACAAATCCAATTTTGATAAACTCCCTTATCTACTGGGTGAAAAACCACAGTGTGCCATCACAGCTGCAAGATTTGTGACCTGTTGCCACAAGAAAAGGGCAACCAGTGAAGAACAAACACCATTGTAAATACAACCCATATTTATGTTCATTTATTTTCCCATTTGTACTTTAACTATTTGCACATTGTTACAACACTGTATATATACATAATATGACATTTGAAATGTCTTTATTCTTTTGGAACTTCTGAGTGTAATGTTTACTGTTAATATTTATTGTTTATTTCACTTTTGTTTACTATCTACTTCACTTGCTTTGGCAATGTTAACATACGTTTCCCATGCCAATAAAGCCCTTAAATTGAAATTGAATTGAATTGAAAAATTGAATTGAAATTGAAAATTGAATTGAGAGGGAGGTGGGGGTGAGAGAGAGGGAGGTGGGGGTGAGAGAGGGGGAGGTGGGAGGGAGGGAGAGAGAGAGGGAGGTGGGGCTGAGAGAGAGGGAGGTGGGGGTGAGAGAGAGGGAGGGAGGTGGGGGTGAGAGAGAGGGAGGTGGGAGGGAGGGAGTGAGAGGGAGGTGGGAGGGAGGGAGTGAGAGGGAGGTGGGGGTGACACAGGGAGAGAATAGTAAGGAGAAGGACCCAGAAAGGATAGATGAGGACCTCACCACTCTAGCTGTTATTACACCAACTAACACGCTCCTCTTCACTCTGGCTCCTGTCACAACCACTTGTTCCTTAAAAAACATTTCAGCATCTTCACCTACAGGAATAATCTACTCCCAAATAACCAGAAATATCCTAACCTGCTTTAGTTCCAAACAAACGCTGTAGTAACATACACCAAATGAGACCCTTGGGTACCGTTCATTTCCAAAGTTTGCAACTCACTAATTGGCAACCCAGTGAAAAAAGAGCGAGCATGAAATATCAAGGTGAAGCTTTATGGCAGTCTCAGATCGGCTGCAATTAGCCCGTTTGCAGTCTATGCAGAAAAGAATGGGGCCAGAGGGCCAGAGGGCCAGAGGGCCAGAGTCATGTTAAATATGGATTGAGCTGCTGAGGATAGTCCCTAGAGGTGTTGCAACACAACAGCCATTCTGCCACCATACTACACATCTTGTCACGTCACCCTGCACATTCCGAGAAGGGTTAAACATACAGCAGATAGAGCAGATGTAAACACAATGTCAAATGTAGTTATCCTGACCATACATATTAACATTGGAATACAATTAGAGAATCAAGGAGTGTTGCTCTTCTCCTCTTTCTACTCTGACTGACATACAGACAGACAGACAGTATAGACAGACAGACAGACAGTATAGACAGACAGACAGACAGACAGACAGTATAGACAGATAGACAGACAGACAGACAGACAGACAGACAGACAGACAGACAGACAGACAGACAGACAGACAGACAGACAGACAGACAGACAGACAGACAGACAGACAGACAGACAGACAGACAGTATAAACAAACAGACAGACAGACAGTATAAACAAACAGACAGACAGACAGACAGTATAGACAGACAGACAGACAGACAGTATAGACAGACAGACAGACGGTATAGACAGACAGTATAGACAGTATAGACAGACAGACAGTATAGACAGACAGACAGACAGACAGTATAGACAGACAGACAGTATAGACAGACAGTATAGACAGACAGACAGACAGTATAGACAGACAGACAGACAGTATAAACAAACAGACAGACAGACAGTATAAGACAGACAGACAGAATAGACAGTATAGACAGACAGACAGACGGTATAGACAGACAGTATAGACAGTATAGACAGACAGACAGTATAGACAGACAGACAGACAGACAGTATAAACAGACAGACAGACAGTATAGACAGACAGTATAGACAGACAGACAGTATAGACAGTATAGACAGACAGACAGACAGACAGACAGACAGACAGACAGACAGTATAGACAGACAGTATAGACAGACAGTATAGACAGACAGACAGACAGATAGTATAGACCGTATAGACAGACAGTACAGACAGTATAGACAGACAGACAGACAGTATAGACAGACAGTCAGTCAGTCCATCACTCTCTCATTATGTCTCTTTCTGGCCCTCATCCTCCAACACCACCGAACATTGCTTTTTTATCTAATGTTCTGTTGTCTTTTCCCAGTTCCCAGAACACATATCAAGCATGCAGAACCACTCTCCTTAGCACAGTGATTACCCATGCTCTCTCTATCTCCAGTGAGATGATCTAATGGTGCTTCACTACCATGTAGAGATTAACATGCAGCTGCTGACTCCAGTCACTTTGTTATCCAGCTGTTTTCCTTTCAGCTGTCCCCTCCCGTTGACAACTAACACTAAATGATTAATCACCCATATTATTCCTGACGCACATTTCATTAAAGGAGATAGATACTTACTCCATTGGTTGAACTTGTGTTCTCATGCTCACGGAAAACTTGAAAAAATCACAAACTCAGTTTCACATCATTTGAAATATATACACCCTCTGGAGAGTAAACAACTTTATTTATATGCAGAAGAGATACTTTCCAAAATGTAATACTCATACTGACAACAACATCTTCAACAAGTATACATTGGCAAATGTGTTTCTCAGGGGCAAACCTTACTCAGTGGGAAAATACAAGGGAGAATTTTCATTTTATGTCTGTTAAAAGAGGTAGTAAGGATGGATGGATGGATCACTTGATTAACTGATGTTTCTGTTTCCCTAACAGAGAACAGACCCTATACCAAGCCTCCCATCATGTACTGAGACCTCCAGCTCCTCCAGAACTGACCCAGGGCTGCCGCTGCTGGCTACCCCAGAGACAGAGCCCTTGGCTGGGAGAGAACGAGTGGAGAAGAGGGGTGACTGAAGGGAGGAATGGATCCCCAAAACCTTCCCCTGAAACTCATGTACAGGACTGCAGAAAGGGTGTGGTGGGGTGAGAGGCAACACTGGAGTGCCGCTTTTTGCTGCCCCATCATCTCACTCCAGCTACTTGTAAAATCCCTATATTTTACTTGTTTTTACTATTTTTTGTTTGATCCTCTTTGAGAAAAAAAAGTAAGGACCATTGAAAATAAAAGGTGGATTTTTCTCCACTCCCTGTGAAGCACATTCATAAGCCTATCTCCCTTCCCTCTCCTATTCCTCTCCAAGCTGATTACCTCTCATTATTATTATTCATTATTATTGTTATTATTAATATTGTTATTAGTTGTTGATTCCTCAAATGCCCCAATATGTCCCAATAGCACAAGTCTTGCAGCGCATATATAGGATCATTTCTTCTTAAAGCTTGAAAATCTGAAGGAGGATATGAAATGTAACATTCAAGACAAAATGTGCTTCTCTTCTTATATCACCTCTTCTTCATCAAGTAAAAGAGACTGAAACGGTTTCTGAAGTTCTATGCTTTTTCTCTTTTGTCCTGTTTTTTTTCTGGGTGGATGGGGGGATATTTTTGAAAAATGTCACTGCTTCGTGTTGACTTGGGAATGTGTCCCCTCCCTGAACTGAATGTGTCCTTTCCCTGAACTGAATGTGTCCTCTCCCTAACTGAATGTGTCCTTTCCCTGAACTGAATGTGTCCTCTCCCTGAACTGAATGTGTCCTCTCCCTGAACTGAATGTGTCCTCTCCCTGAACTGAATGTGTCCTCTCCCTGAACTGAATGTGTCCTCTCCCTGAACTGAATGTGTCCTCTCCCTGAACTGAATGTGTCCTCTCCCTGAACTGAATGTGTCCTTTCCCTGAACTGAATGTGTCCTCTCCCTGAACTGAATGTGTCCTCTCCCTGAACTGAATGTGTCCTCTCCCTAACTGAATGTGTCCTCTCCCTGAACTGAATGTGTCCTCTCCCTGAACTGAATGTGTCCTCTCCCTGAACTGAATGTGTCCTCTCACTGAACTGCGTTGTTTGTGTGTGTTTACTGAAAGCTCAGACTTGATAAAAAAGAAAGCAATATTGAGGCGTATCCTCGATACACCTCAATATTGTTGCTCAGTTCAAATGTTCTATTGCTGTTTAAAATACAGTATTACAGTAACCTGTCTTCTGTCCCCCCCCCCCCCCCCCCCTTTGTTTTTAAAGACATGTAAAAATGCTTTAGCATTTGCTATTCTGACGTCGTAATTAAGTGGATAAATTTTTTGTGAAGAAAAAAAAAACGTACGTTAATTGAAATACCCCAATGCATATCCGATGCAAGCATGCCTGTAGATACGACACTGGTAAAAAAAAAAGTTACACTTGCTGGTTTAAAAAACATGCCAATTCAAATATATTTTTTACAAGTTTTGGGAATTTCATTATTACCATGATCACAACCAGGCAGCTATCTAAAATTGTTGACCTTGTTTTAATGATGATATTATGACATCACAGCCGTGCACAAAACACACACAATGAGAAACATAGTTCTGGACATCTTGCTAGATTTTCTTTTTGTTGTTGTTTGGTTTTGTAGTAATAAAGATCTAGATTCAGATGTTTTGTTGCAGTCTTCTGTGCCCTCTGGTTTACTACTTCCTGTGGTTCTCAGTTGTGCATCTGAGGTAGCAATAACATGCACACCTCCAAAGAAACTGTTCTCCCTGTGTGAGTGAGTGCCGCACTAACGCGTGTTCCTGTAGTGCAGGGTGCAATTCTACACATTTTGCCATATGGTGGAGACAAATGTTAGTAATTTTCAATATGATATCTGATTATCAATTGGGTCAACCCGGTCTGTAATTCGACCATGCTTACTACAAGTTTAGACAGCTGGCTGCTAGACTAAGTTGCCAATGTAATTTTTTTTTAGATGACATGGCTAATTGAGTGACTGTCAGTGTCTGACATAAGAGAAAAACTGCTGATGTACAACCAGACTTGGGTCTTTGACCATTTTTAGGGCCTTCCTCTGACACCGCCTGGTATAGAGGTCCTGGATGGCAGGGAGCTCGGCCCCAGTGATGTACTGGGCCGTCCGCACACCCCTCTGTAGCGCCTTGCGGTCGGAAGCCAAGCAGTTGCCATACCAAGCGGTGGTGCAGCCAGTCAAGATGCTCTCAATGGAGCAGCTGTATAACTTTTTGAGGATCTGAGGGCCTTGCCCTGAGGCCCTTGCAAAGAAGTCCTTGCCCTGAGTTCGTCGACTTTGTTATCCAAAGACTGAACATTAGCGAGTAATATACTTGGAAGAGGTGGGTGGTGTGCGCGCCTCCTAAGTCGAACCAGCAGGCCGCTCCGAGTGCCTCTCCTCCGCCGGCGATGTTTTGGGTCAGCCGCTGGACTCCGTTCAATTGCCCTGGGGAGAGCAAACAAAGGATCTGCTTCGGGAAAGTCGTAATGTTGGTAGTTCTGGTGAGTTACCGGCGCTCTGATATCCAATAGTTTTTCCCAGCTGTATGTAATGATACAAAACACTTTCTGAGCTAATAATTTAAAAAATAATACATAAAAAAAACAAAATACTGCAAAGTTTCCTAAGAGCTAGTCGCGAGGCCGCCATCATCGTTAGTGATGTGGATAGGATGGGAAGAACTTTAAGGTCCCAAGGGGATTATTGTCTTAGACACACAGTACTGCTGTATACAAAATAGACACTGTACATTACACACTCAACATAGTACATACACTGAGTACACCAAACATTAAGAACACCTTCCTAATATTGAGTTGCATCCCCCTCCCCCCACCCCCCTTCTTTTTCCTTCAGAACAGCCTCAATTCGTCGGGGCATGGACTACAAGGTGTCGAAAGCATCCCACAGGGATGCCGGATTTAACAAGTGACATCAATAAGGGATCATAGCTTTCAACTGCTCAGTCTATGTCATGGAAATGTTTTAATGTTTTGTATACTCAGTGTACATTGCAGATTACCCTTATCATACACTTCTCATATAGCCACATAAATAAGAAGGAAGAAGAGGGGGAAGAGGAGGAGGGGGGGGGAGGTAGAGAAGGAGGAGGTGGAGAAAGAGGAGGAGGAGGGGGAGGTGGAGAAAGAGGAGGAGGGGGGGAGGTGGAGAAAGAGGAGGAGGAGGGGAGGGGGAGATGGAGAAAGAGGAGGAGGGGGAGATGGAGGAGGGGGGATGTGCTTTGCACTTCAATTATAGACAGGCCGTTTGATCTGCTTCTTATTGTCCTTCCCACTTATAGCTTTATGTAAAGTAGTCAAAATACTTCATTAATGATCAGTGATTTCTTTAATGAAAATACAATTGCTGTGGAGGGCTATTTGATCAGTGAAATTAAAATGAAACATTTTCATTATTTTCATTATAAAACATAGAATTTGATTAAGGCTAACAAGGAGAGGAGAATCAAACAAGGAGTTGCAACCTTGACTTGTGGGGCAGTGCTTTTTCTTTAGTATAATCCATACAGCAGATCCATGTCAATGAAGAATATTGTTCTCTGGGATGAAATATGAGCTGAATCCTGGATCGATGTCACTTAAACTCTCTGCAGAGGAATTCTTTGGACAGATCATGCTACTGTAGCCCTGACCGATCGACTGTCTGTCATCAATACACAGACAGCCTGCTTTTTACCTGCACAAGGTTCTCCTCAGGTTATCGCTTTACTCCAGTATTGACAAGTACAGCAAAGCTGTTTTCTGTTTTTCCAATCTCTCAAATGTCTTCCTCAGGGTCACCGGCCACGTGTGAAGAGGTGGTGATCATGCAGTGAAGGAAAAACAAAAAAACTGGGAGAAATACAAAGCCTGTTCCCTTCCCAACTGACAGCTTCTAATCAATACAGTAGAAATCAATAATCAAATGCATTGAAATGAGCTGAGATACACAGTGCATGGACGAGAAGTGTCAGCAGCAGCGACTGATGATATGGGAATTGACAAGCTCATATCTACCTTACTGTGGACCAGGTGGTGTGTCCCATGAGACGTCACCATTCAGAGACTGGACAACAATTCAACACCAGTGTCTCTGGATGGTTTGAAATTGGTAGTGCTGCTAATTCCTTTCATGGAGTATCAACACAGGCAGGGGAGGATTGTTTTCCCACACCAACAATGTAATGTGTTGTGTTAATTAGATTTTCTGCTCACACACACGCAAACCAATGGATGTGTTCACACACACTACTACTACTACTACTACTACTACTACTACTACTACTACTGCTACTGCTACTGCTACTGCTACTGCTACTTCTACTACTACTACTACTACTACTACTACTACTACTACTACTACTACTACTACTACTACTACTACTACTACTACTACTAATAATAATATGCCATTTAGCAGACGCTTTTATCCAAGGCGACTTACAGTCATGTGTGCATACATTTTTACGTATGGGTGGTCCCGGGGATCGAACCCACTACCCTGGCGTTACAAGCGCCATGCTCTACCAATTGAGCTACTACCAAACAACCCGTTGTTTTTGCCATGCCATTTAAAAATGATAAAACATTTTTTGCACACAATTAAGGCAATTTAACTTTGAAAATGACTGAAAAATAAACAAAACCTGTCTACAGGGTTAGGGTTCTACTGGGTGTCCTCTGAAGGGCCTGTCTACTGGGTGTCCTCTGAAGGGCCTGTCTACTGGGTGTCCTCTGAAGGGCCTGTCTACTGGGTGTCCTCTGAAGGGCCTGTCTACAGGGTGTCCTCTGAAGGGCCTGTCTACTGGGTGTCCTCTGAAGGGGCATGTCTACTGGGTGTCCTCTGAAGGGGCATGTCTACTGGGTGTCCTCTGAAGGGGCATGTCTACTGGGTGTCCTCTGAAGGGGCATGTCTACTGGGTGTCCTCTGAAGGGCCTGTCTACTGGGTGTCCTCTGAAGGGCCTGTCTACTGGGTGTCCTCTGAAGGGGCATGTCTACAGGGCAGGGTGTCCTCTGAAGGGCCTTTCTCCAGGGTATCCTAGGAACTAATGGTTACCTTCAGGTATCATAGAAAAAAAAACAGCCAGTAAATTTCTTTACTAGACGGAATCTTTAATAATAAGTGTCTGGGTGTGGGTTTAGAAGAGAAAGCAGTGTCTAGACGTTTCCTCTGTAGTTACACCCCCCCAGGAAAATTATGTTTTTGACTGCACTGGGCCTTTAATGATTTACAGATTAGATCTAAACTAGGAAGGGGAGGATGACTGCATTATCATAATGCTGTTGATAGAAATGTCCCTTGCACATAAGAGACTGTCCAAATGGTTGGATCTACATTTTTGTGTAGGGGGTTGTTCCAACTCAAAAAGCACAACAAATTTGATTTCGACACCCACCATCTCAGATTGTTCTGAAATCGTTTCTGTTGTTAGAAACAGATACGATGAGCATTTTTGCAACATGATTTCGTTGAAATATAATTTGATCTCTGAGAAATTAAGCTAATTGATTGCATCCAAATTGGCCATTTTAATTGATAAGATTCATATTATATTCAATAAATATAGTACCTAACATCCAAGAATGCCAAGAGTGTGCAAAGCTGTCATCAAGGCAAACGGTGGCTATTTGAAGAATCTCAAATATAAAATATATTTGGATTTGTTGAACACTTTTTTGGTTACTACGTGATTCCATATGTGTTATTTCATAGTTTTGATGTCTTCACTATTATTCTACAATGTAGAAAATAGTAAAAATAAAGAAAAACCCTTGAATGAGTGGGTGTGTCCAAACTTTTGACTGGTACTGTATATAAAAAATATATATGTTTTTTTTTTACACATATTTAACCCCTTTTTTTGGGCACGCACAAAACTACCTCCATACATCCATTCATTTTTTAAAACCAGTACCAGTTACCTTCAGACGAGTCCTGTGACACTTGTGGGGTTCGTAGAGCAAAACGGAGACCATCCTCGTGTTGGACACGTTCCGATGCTAAAGCAGTTCTTGTGAGAAGAATGATTTTCGGGATGTCTCATGGTCTGACAAACACCGCTGTAGCTCGGCCACCTTCCACCGCAGATGCAAAAAGCTGCCATAGGCGGATGCGGTGGATTGAGACGCACCCACGCAAAAAAAAACATCTCTATTTTAAACTGACAGATTTTGATGGGGATTTCTTTATTATGTTACTTAGAATGCTAATATAGGTACCATTGACTTGCATTGGATTTGTGCCACAAATGCTAAAAAGTTAGCATTTGAAACAGTGGCCAGCTATACAAAACCAAAGCATGGGTTGCTGTCATACCTTGTCCATAAACTGCTTACAGGGTAAGGAAACCAATATGTCGTTTTGTAATTTGGGTGAACTATACCTTTTTTAAATCACCCAATAGCAGGAACAGAACCTGGTGATATCAGGATGTAGGATGGGACATAAACCTAACAACTTCAATGACACATTTTTCCGAACAGAAAAAAACTAAAACAATCACCAAATTCACTGAGAATAGATTACATAGGGTGAAGAACCAATACTCTGAGCTGCAGCTCCATACTACTGGTCAGACATAGAGAACTGATACGGTATATTCATTGTTGGGTTGGGATTGGTGTAGGCGGTCCGTGGGTGGCTTTTGACAATTTCTGTGTATACCTCATTTCTTACTCATTATTAGAAAAAAGTTTGGTTCAAATCAGTTGTTAGGTACTATATTTATTGAATATTATAAACTGGGTGGTTCAAGCCCTGAATGCTGATTGGCTGACAGCTGTATAATTTGTTCTCTGAGAAATGAAGCTAATTGATTGCACCCAAATTTGCCATTTTAATTTATAGGATTCATATAATTAAGCAATAAGGCACGAGGGGGTTTGTGATATATGGCCAATATGCCACGGCTAAGGGCTGTATCCAGGTGCTCCGCGTTGCGACGTGGCTAAGAACAGCCCTTAGTCGTGGTATATTGGCCATATACCACACCCCCTCGTGCCTTATTGCTTAATTATATGAATCCTATAAATTAAAATGGCAAATTTGGGTGCAATCAATTAGCTTCATTTTTCAGAGAGCAAATTATATTTAAATAAAATGTTGCAGGAATGCTAATCTTATCTGTTTCTAACTACAGAAAGGATTTCAGAACAATCTGAGATGGTGGGTGTCATGGCTTGCTGAAATGACATGGAACGACTCTAGGTAATGCTTTGTTGTGTGTCTGCCTGTACATGTTGTGTGTTGAGAATTATTGCATTATTGCAATTATGGCATTAAAATGTCAGTTATCACAGGTGAAGTCAAGGATGCCAAAGGGCACCTGAAGTGTGCTAATTTCCCCATTTGAACCAGTCCAGGCTATTTTTACTGGGTCGGCCCTCGCATGGGGAACGCTATGTAATGAAGCATGGAGCCAGAATTGGGCTACACCACAGCAGGAAAATGTCAAGTCGCATCTCGCTGCTCTCAAAAGCATAAATCACATACTGTACTATTTGCCAGCACACACACACACACACACACACACACACACACACACACACACAGAGTTGGAAAAGGGACAGGGGAGAAGAGTTTGACCTTTCTCACTTTTTTACTTGCTTGCAGAAAGTAAATTACGCTCTAAACACATGCCTATGACAGGCTATCTACAGTATGTATGATGTTGCCCTCTTGTTTTAGTCAGTCAGTGAGTGAGTGTAAGAAAAGTGTCCAAGTAAAATATTTGTACTCGCAAGTTTATGTTGCACATTTTATTTGGATTTTATAGTGTGAGCGTGCGTGCCTGCCTACGTGTGTGTGTGTATGTTTGTGTGTATATGTATGTTTATCTCTTTACACTGGAGGGATCTGTGAGAATGAGGAACCACTTGGCCTGCACTTCTCTTTTATACATTCTCACAAAGAGCTGATATGGCGGGTTGATGTGCTGGAGCGGCCCCTGGTTCCCAGTGTGCTGGAGCGGCTGTCACACTGTGATGAATGGCATCATCACCACAAACCAAACAGCACCAACACTCTCCAACCAGCCTTCCCACCATATTAACACAGTTATTTATTTCTGCTCTGCCATTCAGTAAATAGGAATGTTTTAAACTAGGCTGCCTGCCCGACCGAGATGTCTGCAGGCGATAACACTCTGGTCAGCAGCTCTGGAGAGGAGAGGAGAGGGGAGGGCTTTCCTCTCTCAGCTCTGTTCACCTGTCTAAGGCCTGGCTGGATAACATGCCTGGTGTGTTCACAGGGAAGGAGTCAGCGTTACAGTCTAGATGAGACACAGACCCTTGGGAATTAGCCAGTGAGGGACTACACTTGTTTTCTTGATGTCATCAGCACATTGTATACCTCCGAGTGGGTAACTGATGAAGATTCAAAATTGACCACCATGCTATACTGACTGTTCAAGTATGTAGCGGAGTGTGTCTTCACAATGATGTAACTGGTTCACCACTGTTTATGGCTCTCCTTTGTCTCTGTGGACCTTTCCTGCTTTATCTAAACATCTTTCCAGACATCCTGCAACGTTTTCCTCCAGGCCTTTTTGCCAGGAAGTGTGATCATTACGAGGAGAGACCTGTCTGTCTGTCTGTCTGTCTGTCAGTCAATTCAGTGGGCGACAGTGAGTGACTTCAGCCCTACCCCCAAATTATTTTACAAATAAAAAACTGCTCTGCATCATCAGTAGAAATCACAATCAACTACTGAATGCGAGATGTGACATCATGACAAATATGATGAATTCAGTAGAGATATGAAACAGTACCAACAACAAGATGACAGAGAAGACAGTAATCCTGCCCAGTCCACACAGGTTTGATCTACAGCTGATTCAGTCCTGACAACTGATGGATTGTCTTGGTTTGCTTTCAATGTGAAGAAGAAGTGGTCAGTGAGAGAGGTAAAACAGTGGACAACAAGGAGATAGCATAGCTGACACTTTCACAAATAAACAAAACCCAGAACAGCCTTGCAGTGTTGCCTTCCTCTTCACGTCATGTAATAAACTCATCCCCTACCCACCAAGATCAATTTAAAAAATAGGAATATTTGGATCATGCATTGGAATACATTTGATCAGTGGTGGAATTTCAGGCTAGAGGGAGCTGTTTCTGGATGTGTCACCCTCTCCCTACTTAGTGAGGGGGCTACATGGGGAGGCAGCTTGACAGTGGGTCCCACTCTGGCCCTGACAGACTTAATCTATTATCTATTACACCGCCCCGTGTAGCTCAGTTGGTAGAGCATGGCGTTTGCAACGCCAGGGTTGTGGGTTCGATTCCCACGGGGGGCCAGTATGAAAAAATTTATGCACTCACTAATTGTAAGTCGCTCTGGATAAGAGCGTCTGCTAAAATGACACAAAAAAAAATCAGCTCCTGAGGAAGCATCTTGCTCAGTGGAACAGACTCCAGCTAGGATGGCCACAGAGGCCCACGTCCGCTCCTCATCACTGCTACTGGAACTCTCCCTCTCTGCCGCCCCACTCATCTGTCATTGAGACTCAGTTTGCGGAACCAAGAAAGAGTGGCCATCAACTACACTGTGTACTTGACGGTCAACAATACAGAGGAAAGAAACCAATATACCACCTAACCACAACCTCTCTCTTCCTCCATCTCCCTCCATCTTCCTCAGAGTCAAATGAAAGGAGGACAGGGTGTGAGTCAGGCTCTGATCCCATTGCTATGTCCTGTGATCTCGGAGATTAAAACATACACAGAACATACAGAAGTCGATGAGTGATGAGTAAACAGCGGGGGGGTGGGGGGGCGCACCACCATAATTAGCAGGTGGCATATGCCAGGACTGTCAGGCAGTGTTTCAGCAGCACGTTAATGCCTCTCTGCCATCTGTCCCTGAGGAGCGATGGACAGCGGATGCCACACCCGGCCATCGCCCAACCACAACTTGGCTGAGGACCCCTCCAGGTCCCCTAACTATTGCCTGTGATGAGCTGTAGACTGTTTTACATCAAGGGACTTAAGAATGGACATAGATGGTCTCAAATCATTTCCCATACTCTTGCTCTGCACCATTGATCTGCTGTAAGGTCTATCAGACAGGAAGGTCTATCAGACAGGAAGGTCTATCAGACAGGAAGGTTTATCAGACACAAAGGTCTATCAGACAGGAAGGTCTATCAGACAGGAAGGTCTATCAGACACGAAGGTCTATCAGACACGAAGGTCTATCAGACAGGAAGGTCTATCAGACACGAAGGTCTATCAGACAGGAAGGTCTATCAGACAGGAAGGTCTATCAGACAGGAAGCTGATGCTTTCTCTTCCTTTCTCACCACAGTTCATCTACATTTGGGGTTTAGAGAAACAAAATGGTTCCTTGATAATAGTTCTGGAGTCATGTATTTGGCTTTCTAATGACACAGACAAACCATTACCTCACCATTTTATTTCCATGAACTCCACTCCACCTCCCCGATCGACTCCAATGCAGGACTGTGTCCAAAGACTTTCCCGCCATCAAACTAATCATGGAAAATACAGCTCTCTGCAGCTTTCTCACGAGATGTATAAAAAGACATGTTAGGGAGGTGGGGGAGGAAGAGGACGATGCTGAGCGCACTTATTTGGTCCGAGAACACTTCCTCTCATGTGCAGCCATTCCAAATATATTTGGAGAGAATGTTATTTGAAGGGGAAAAAATATTCAGGAAACAAGATGATGTCTGAGAGTTGGGCATGTGACAGAGGTCCCTTGAGAGAACCAGCAGCAAAGTAGCAGGGGACAGTTTGTGTTCTGTCAAAGGTAGCGGCACAACTACTAATATCCTCAACACCCTCTCACCTTTCTCATGATGGGATGAGTATGGAATGATGATGCGTGGATGATGCACCCATCTCTATTCTGAGTCGTACATGTTATTACCATTTGGGTGGGCTCAGTAGTCTACATGGTAAAGCATCATCTTTGTGACCGGTGCTCCAGAAAACAGTGCAGGGCACCCTATTCAGTGGCATGTTGTCTTTGGGCCATTTGAGGAGGTGTATACCTTCCAGGCTATTTTTCTTAGCTGTTCAGTTTCTGCTTTGACTACGTGCACATCATCCATTTGCTTGGAGTATGGGAGCGGGTGGGCGGGGTTTTCCAAAACAAGCATTTGATGACAGTGAAGAACAGACACTGTGTAGCACAGTGCCAAATATTATTGTTAATTTATTCAGATAACTTCCTTCTTCTCCATAACAGAAGAGGAAGTGGATTTAAAAGGGCATGCCCGGAGTCCAAAGAAGTGACTGATGTGAAATGTTACAGTTTTAGTGTTATATGTGATTAGGGTTGCAAAATTCTGGTAATTTTCCCCAAATTCCCAGGTTTTTGAGAAATCCCGGTTGGAGGATTGCCGGAATTCCTGCTTTATTCCCTCCTGATTCCAGGAATCTTCCAATTGGGATTTCTGAAAAGCCTGGGAATTTGGGGAAAGTTATCAGAATTTTGCAACCCTATACATGATGATAAGTGGGTCAAAAAAGCAGGACTTTATGGGCCTCCTGAGTGGCACAGCGGTCTAAGGCACTGCATCACAGTGCTAGAGGCGTCACTACAGACCCATAGACCTATGGGACTCTCGATCACGGCCTTTGGCCAGGGGGGCTTTACTTGGCTCATCGCGATCTAGTGACTCCTTGTGGTGTGCCGGGCG
Source organism: Coregonus lavaretus (assembly GCF_964263955.1). Taxonomy (NCBI): domain Eukaryota; kingdom Metazoa; phylum Chordata; class Actinopteri; order Salmoniformes; family Salmonidae; genus Coregonus; species Coregonus lavaretus. The sequence goes on from NW_028156867.1 coordinate 16,732, forward strand.
CCTGCAGGCTGAACGGTGTTTCCTCTAACACATTGGTGTGGGTGTTAATAAGCGTGGTTTGGTGGGTCATGCTTCGGAGGACGCATGACTCGACCTTTGCCTCCCAAGCCCGTTGAAGCGACGAGACAAGATAAAAAAATTATAATAATTTAAATATTATGTCCTGGTTGGAGAATAGAAATCAAGGTGAATCAATTTTCATCTATAGTAGAGAAGTGTGTAGCCAGTAAATAAACAAGCAGAATATTTATACATTTTTGGCAGGTTTCTTGGTGAGAGTGATATGATCTTGTTTTGCTTCTTTTTTTTTTTTTTATCATCAGACTAATTAAGATTTAGTGAGGTGCACTGAGGATTAAAAACATTACAACAGGGCAGTAAAACGCGAAACAATCCTGCCGCTTTCAAGACAGTCAGCAGTGGTGCTCCTTTGAAGTCCTCTTTTACTGTACACATCCCCTTAACAAGACTCTGTAGGAAACCATGCGGAGCAATACTTTATTTTTCTTTTCAGCCTTTTGAAGTGGATGTGAGCAAATGGGTGTCTGGCCGGTTCTGGAGAGGCTCCGTGGCTCTCCAATAAACAACACAAAAACATCAACAACAACAGTAACAGAGTAGTCGCTAGGCAGGGCTAATGAACTGGAGGTTATTTTACCATTGCCTTCACCTGTAGGCTACATTCTTGTCATATAGGAGAGTGCCAGCACGAGTGACAAATACAAGAAGAAAAACAACAAATTCACTTCTCCTTTTCTTTCCTTTAAATAAAGTGGCTCTCCTAAATATATATATATATATATATATATATATATATATATATATATATATATATATATATATATAAAGCTGGTTGAGAGAATGCCAAGAGTGTGCAAAGCTGTCATCAAGGCAAAGGGTGGCTACTTTGAAGAATCTCAAATATAAAATATATTTTGATTTGTTTAACACGTTTTTGGTTACTTCATGAATCCATGTGTTATTTCATAGTTTCGATGTCTTCACTATTATTCTACAATGTCGAAAATAGTAAAAATAAAGAAAACCCTGGAATGAGTAGGTGTGTCCAAACTTTTGACTGGTAGTGTATGTGCAGATATCTGCACCAGGTCATTGCTCTCTCTCGCTCTGCTGTGTGTGCATCTTGCTAGCTGTCATTCAAATGGCGAGGGGCTGAAGCTCATTAGCTAGAATTCAAATTGCTAGGGGGCTGGCCCACGTTGGGGAAAATGTAGGGGAAATGGCACAGCACAGCGTCCAGAAAAACAGTCACTTTCAAACTAGGGATTTCGTGGGTAATTGAGGTAAAACAGTAATTCTCCTCATAGATTATGGATGTATGAACTACACATTTACACATACCGCCCAAAAGCAGGAGGTTTAAAAAAGACTTAGTAGTCGCCAAAGTTCCAGAGAATGTCTTTAAGGTTCAAGTCAACCAGCCTACAGCATGCATCATGGTGTTTAATTAAGATATAAGGCCGGAGGGGGTGTGGTATATGGCCAATATACCACGGCTAAGGGCTGTTCTTACGCACGACGCAATGCAGAGTACCTGGATACAGTCCTTAGCCGTGGTATATTGGCCATATACCTCAAACCCCCAAGGTGCCTTATTGCTATTATAAACTGGTTACAAACGCAATTAGAACAGTAAAAATAAATGTTTTGTCATACCCGTGGTATATGGTCTGATATACCATGGCTTTCAGCCAATCAGCTTTCAGGGCTCGAACCACCCAGTTTATAATTTGGCATACCATATCCAATAGAATAATCAGTGTAACAATCTCACACCTGGACATTTTACTTAGATTTTCTTTAGGAATATGAAACCTCTGGACTGAGAATAGGAGAGCTACAGAACGTCCATGTTCTGCCCTACAGGCCTACATAAAAAAAATATAGTAAATATCATTGATCAATGATCATTAGTCATATGGGGCCCACAAATGCAGTGATTTTTAGGTGTGTTACGACTTCCTCCGAAGCTGCCTCCTCTCCTTGTTCGTCGTCACCGGCCACTGCCGCTCCTCATCTCATCATTCCATTTGTTTTGTCTTGTTTTTACACACACCTGGTTCATATCCCCTCATCAGACCCTGTATAAGTATTCCCTCTGCCCCTCATGTCTTTGTGTGTGATTGTGTCATGTGGATGTGTCGATAGCTCGGTGGAGCGTTATGTATTGTATCGCCGGGATTTTCACCCGTGTGTTTCGTTTTCTCCAGTGCGTACAGCTATATTTGCCGAATAAACAATTTATTCTGTGATTTACCCCTCCTGCGCCTGCGCCTGACTCCGTCCAAATCACCCGCTACACGGTGTTTACGTCCACTATGGGAGATGCACTGAATATATCCAAGAGATTTTCATTCCTTCAAATCATTTTTTTCCCATTTACCAGCTTTATAATCATAACGTTTAACAAAGGTTGGAGTGTACCAGCCTTAATAATAATATAATATGCCATTTAGCAGACGCTTTTATCCAAAGCGACTTACAGTCATGCATGCATAAATTTTTTGTGTATGGGTGGTCCCGGGGATCGAACCCACTACCTTGGCGTTACAAGCGCCGTGCTCTACCAGCTGAGCTACAGAGGACCAGCCTTAAATGTAGGGGTCTATAATTAAAGAAAAATTATATTGCAACTAGAGAAAACTTAACATTGTGTCTTCCCTTATGGAAAAACCGTATGAATTTCACATGATCATGTGTGAATTGTTCAAAAACACATGTTTTGACATGATTTCACATCTGACATTTTACATGAAATCATTTGATTTTCCTGTTGTGTTGGATTTTCCACATGTGAAATCATGTGGTTTTTCTGTAAAGGTTCAAACCCGCTCCTTCTTATTTTAAACAGAATACTTTATTCAGGTGAAAAGGCAATTTATTGCCCAAATCTGACAATGGTAGCCTATTCAACAAAGGAAGCCATTTACTGAGCGGAAAAGATGGACCACTGCCAAGTAATTGTTAGATGTGCTTGTTGTGCCAAGGCAATCTGAAGATTAAAAACATCTCTTGAATTACAATGGACAGGCCACAAAATAAAATTAATGCAGTATTTTCATTAAAATAATTGAGTCTCGGAGTGTTTCACTATCCATTAGATAAGGGGGAAGGGAAACACGAGAAAGTACCATGATGCTTTTGTCGGGTACAGGCTTTTAGGCAAATACACAGCATCACACTGCGGCCCCGTGCAATTCAATCACACTTCCCTCGCCGAGTGGTTGGTGAAGCAGCATACCGATGTGGGGATCTGGGGAAAAGTGTTGTAGCAGCCGAAATAATAATTCAGTTACCCAACTAATATGCTACAATTTACTCGAGTTAGGAAAAATTAACTCAACCACATAAGACTATCAGATATTTTTTGGAAGCCTCTTTCTATGTTACATTTTCACATACAGTTCAAGACTCCTGAGTGGCGCAGTGGTCCACTAGATCCTGGTTCGAATCCAGGCTCTGTCGCAGCCGGCCGCGACCGGGAGACTCATGGGCGGCGCACAATTGGCCCAGCGTCGTCCAGGGTAGGGGAGGGAATGGCCGGCAGGGATGTAGCTCAGTTGATAGAGCATGGCGTTTGCAACGCCAGGGTTGTGGGTTCGATTCCCACGGGGGGCCAGTATAAAAAATATGTATTCACTAACTGTAAGTCGCTCTGGATAAGAGCGTCTGCTAAAATGTAAGATATCATTTTTGAAACATTGCAACCTCAATTTGGATTTTATTCTGTTGTCAAAGTGGGCTACTTTTCAAATAGCAGATCAGATCCCTCCCAACTTTTCCGAAACGAAGGCCACATAGGCTGCGCTGTCCGCCTAAATCAGAAACACACGTTGCATCTGATTTATGAAAAGCCTTGAATTGAAACGTCTTCAATTGAGAACAGACGGCCACATTAACATAGTCTGCGACTAAGTGGTTAATAAATACAGCCGCAAGCACCTCTCATTGCAGTATCAGATAAAGGGTTGGAAAATGCTTTAATCTGTGTATGTTTTTTAATCAACCTCTTTCAGAAGATAAAAGATTTTTTAACAATTATTTTGCTTTTTTATTTATTTTTTTGCAAGTATGCAGATACTACTTGCATAAGGGATTTTCCAAACCATCTTGATAGGCCCTACAATTGAATTCACAAACAAACCATTTAACCTAATAAGCAGACTGATTAAACCTTTTACCTCGACATCAAAGAATGAGTTTTAATTAAGCAAATGAGTTGTTTGATAAAAGTAAATGCACCGGTCTATACCACAGTTTAACTGCAATTTATTATGAGCAAGATACGTTTCTTTTTAAATGATTATGAAGCGCTATAGGCTATATATTCAAATTCAACGGCTCAATATTGAAGTCATAAAAAATAGGGGGCATGCGTTTTATTGAGTTGTTTTTTCTTCCTCAATTTCTTTTCTCGTTTAGTTTGGTCACCTTGTTGCCAGATGTTCATTATCAGGGCACAGAAGGAAAAAAACGGGTACCATCAAGTAAATGTATTGGACCACGTAATCCTTTGACCAGTAGGCTACGCTACAAGACTGTCTGTGTTATTAGTGTCCTCTTTATTCTTATTTTTATAGAAATGGACACTAATGATTGCTACATTTGAATATAAATTATAGTACTACTAATATAGTGTAAAATGTAGGCTATACCTTAATGTTTTACTTATCTTCTGGTGTTCCTTTTGTAAAACGGACGAGCGCGGGAAAAGATGCTGAACACTCACAAGTCGAACTTCGAGCTTGTCTTGAGCTCTTCTGCCACCGTTTGGATATTTCAAGCAACTACCACATTGGATTCTTCTAATCTACGCGGTCTTTTTTTCCCCCATTGACACTCATTCTAATAAAATATGATTTTACACAAACGTACAAAAAGATGAATATCAACTCAAAATAAAAAATATTGACAATGATCACAAAGTTCAGTCAAATTAACATCTAACTATATTTACTGTCTCAAACCAGAAATCCAATATGCTTTGGATGGACCCAAGTAACCAGCAAAAACAAAACTCTCAAAAGAGTGGCCACGGCAAACATTAAAACAATTGTTAAAAAAGTTATTCATTTTAGGGAGGTTCAAACATGCAATTTTCGTACTAAATGTATATCCATAGTATTACGGTTGAGATAAAAGAGAGTAATGTTGTAAAAAATCGCTTGAGCAAAACAAGAATTTAAAGCCTAGATTTTGTTAGGCTGAAAGTATGTGTTCGGAAGGGCACAAAGTGTGTGACATATTCAGAAGTTCTAGTTCGAAGGGCTGTAAAAAACACAATATTTTGCCTTTTATTCTCAGATCAGCTTGTCGCCTTTTAATTAGCTAGTAGTTAATAAGGCAGAGCCATACTTTGAGCCCTTTAATTTATGTAAAACAAATTCATGCATCACAGTAAATTGGTCTGCAATGTAGGTCCCATAATAAACACAACAATTACAAACTGTATTCCGTATCAACTTTTAAAATATGTATATTTGTATCTTTAATGAGCCTTCTCAGCTCCGTTTTAATATTGCTAAGTATCATGAAACACACAAATTATTAGTTGATATATGGCACACAAACAAATGTAATTAATGGCTCTGCTTATAACTACATGCACCAACCTAAATATTCTGCAGATCATCTTTCTCAGTCTCTTTGCCTGTATTCCTTCCCTGCTCTTATCTAATGCAGCTTCCATCCCCCAAGGTCCCTTACAAAAACATTAGCCAATGTTATAAGCTAATTGCAAAAACGTTGAGTAAGTCCCTTTGAGATGCATGTTAATGTTTGTTGGCTAAATAAAGTGCACTATGCCTTACTAGCAGTAGAATGCTGGTCTAGATCTTCTCTAGACTGAGTGGCGTAGTGGTCTAAGGCACTGTGCTAACTGTGCCACTAGAGATCCTGGTTCGAATCCAGGCTCTGTCGCAGCCGGCCGCGACCGGGAGACTCATGGGCGGCGCACAATTGGCCCAGGGTAGGGGAGGGAATGGCCGGCAGGGATGTAGCTCAGTTGATAGAGCATGGCGTTTGCAACGCCAGGGTTGTAGGTTCGATTCCCACGGGGGGCCAGTATAAAAAAATATATATATACACAAACTGTAAGTCGTTCTGGATAAGAGCGTCTGCTAAATGACTAAAATGTAAATGTGTTCTAGATACACTGCTTTGTGTTCAATGATCTCCCATCTTATGGTGAGGGTAATTCATCTAAACGTAAAGGCATACAATCGAAGTTTAGTAACCCTAGTACACATGTTTTACCCTTATAATAACCCAAAATACAAGGTTGTATTACTCAATCGGTTGTTTTTGTTGTCATTTCAGTCTTTGTAAACAATCAATGTGTATAGCTTCAAAATACCTGGACTGTCCATCCTTGCACCCAGAGCACTGTCCATGAATTTTAGTGATTTGAATTGTCCAGTGATTTGTCCATGAATTTGAGTGCTACCCAGCACCATCCCTTAGCTTTAGGCTACCAAATGAATTGGCGGGGCTGCCATTGGGCTGAAACTCAGGATTGTGTCTTTAACCCCTGAGTTAAACATGCTGTCTAGGCCTACACACTGGTAGGCTACAATGATCAACTAATATTTTCAACATTAAGTGCAGGCGACAACATTGTAACTCACAATCTTGACATAGCCTATAATCTGTATCCACTCCAGGTAGATGGGTGCTGTAGGTTCCTCATCCTAGGAAGGAAAGAACTCAGCAAGTGAAAGGAAAAAGGAAGGAAATAACATTGAAGCCAAGACACTGTTTATTGTGATATTGTTTTTAGACTGTAAACTGTGATGGTTCTTCACATTTACCTTGACTATATTAAATCGAGAAGGCTGAGCTTTACTATGTCATGCTTCTGTGATGCAGCCACATGTTGCCGGCATGACCACATGTACAAAACGGTATATCCCTCAGGATGATACACTATAAGACCAAAAGTATGTGGACACCTGCTCGTTGTACATCTCATTCCAAAATCATGGCCATTAATATGGAGTTGGTCCCCCCTTTGCTGCTATAACAGCCTCCACTCTCCTGGGAAGGCTTTCCATTAAATGTTGGAACATTGCTGCAGGGACAAAGCTTCCATTCAACCACAAGCACATTAGTGAGGTTTGGCACTGATGTTGGGCGATTAGGCCTGGTTTGCAGTCGGCGTTCCAATTAATCCCAAAGGTGTTCGATGGGGTTGAGGTCAGGGCTCTGTGCAGGCCAGTCAAGTTCTTCCACACCGATCTAGACAAACCATTTCTCTATGGACCTCGCTTTGTGCACAGAGGCATTGTCATGCTGAAACAGAAAAGGGCCTTCCCCAAACTGTTGCCACAAAGTTGGAAGCATAAAATAGTCTAGAATGTCATTGTATGCTGTAGCATTAAGATTTTCCTTCAATGGAACTAAGGGGCCTATCCCGAACCATGAAAAACAGCCCCAGACCATTATTCCTCCTCCACCAATCTTTACAGTTGGCACTATGCATTGGGGCAGGTAGCGTTCTCCTGGCATCCTCCAAACCCAGATTAGTCCGTCGGACTGCCAGATGGTGAAGCGTGATTCATCACGCCAGAGGCCGCGTTTCCACTACTCCAGAGTCCAATGGCGGTGAGCTTTGCATCACTCCAGCCGACGTTTGCGCATGGTGATCTTAGGCTTGTGTGTGGCTGCTCGGTCATGGAAACCCATTTCATGAAGCTCCCAACGAACAGTTATTGTGCTGACATTGCTTCCAGAGGCAGTTTGGAACTCAGTTGTGAGTGTTGCAACCGAGGACAGATCATTTTTACGTGCTACGTGCATCAGCACTAGGCGGTCTTGTGTGGCCTACCACTTCGCGGCTGAGTCATTGTTGCTCCCAGACTTTTCGACTTCACAATAACAGCAGATACAGTTGACCGGGGCAGCTCTAGCAGGGCAGAAATTTGACTAACTGACTTGTTGGAAAGGTGGCATCCTATGACAGTGTCACGTTGAAAGTCACTGAGCTCTTCAATAAGGCCATTCTACTGCCAATGTTTGTCAATGGAGATTGCATGGCTGAGTGCTCGATTTGATATACCTGTCAGCAACGGGTGTGGCTGAAATAGCCGAATGCACTAATTTGAAGGGGTGTCCACATACTTTTGTATATATAGTGTATATTCGGTTTGATTTAGGCCAAATCCTTTACAAATAATTTTTTTCTGAGTCAGGTTTATCATTCGTTTCTGACTGTGGAGTAGCCTTTTCACTGGATAAGGCATTGGAGGCTATAAACACAATAGATGGGTGCAGTATAAAAATAAAAATAAAGAATTTAGTGTAACCAATCAAAGACAAGAATTTTCAATAAAGTTTTCAACGGTTGGAACGAATGACGGAGATGTTGACTCGGTAATCAGTGCTCATTTTTAGCACCTGTTTCCTTATTCCAATTCGAAAGGAAACTTTCGACCTTCATGTTCTTTATCTTCTACGCGGAAAGTTATGAAGCTTTGCATATTTATAGTTTTTTATTTACAATTTCCTTAAAATGCAGAAAGCCTTGAAGAAGTATTTTGTAAACATGGACGAGTATCTAGCCAGCATCGGTCTCTACCGAAAAATGATGGCACGAGACGCGTCCTGTCTATTTCGAGCTGTCTCTGAGCAGGTACAGTAGCCTAAAGCAATTTAGCGAAATCTTTTAATAGATTCCATTTGACGTTCAACGTTTAGAAAATAAATAAATATATATATATAAGGTATTACATTTCTCTAACTGACTGACTTCATGGTGTGAGAATAGGAAGTTGTCATTTTTCGAAAGAAATGTATGTCGCTTGGGAACTCATGGGTTCATTTAGCCTATTCATCTTCCTCTAGGGTTAATTTGGTTGACTGAATTTATTACTCAATGAAGTGGCCAGAGTTAAAACATGAAATGCACAACATTATGTTCCAGGGAGCAAAGCGGAGGCTGTTGAATACAAAAAAATAAAAATGCATTATGTAATTATGTATTTCATTCCTCCAAGATGTATTACTCACAGAATTACCATCAAAAGATAAGGAAAGACTGTGTCACCTTCATGAGAGCAAACCGATGCAACTTTGAACCTGTAAGTTGACAACAACAAAAAATATTCGCAAATACAATAGCTTCACAGCACAGAGCAAGTCTAGTTTAAAATTGTCCGGTGCTATCCGAATCCTTCCCTTCCCCCCCCATTTGAAGTTGACATTTAAAAATGGGTAGGGACATCCCAAGGATCCCTGATAGCATTGACCGTTTATAATCTACGTAATGACATGCTCTATCTCCTAGTTTGTTGAAGGGTCGTTTGAGAAGTATCTGGAACGTCTGGAGGACCCCAAGGTATGTTTTATAGAACTACATGTTATGAAAGCACATTGCACAATCCGGATTCGGACCTTCGACAATATGAAAAAAGGTCATGTACATACCGTTAAATATGTTTTTCTTCAGGAAACCACTGGACAAGTTGAGATAAAGGCATTGTCATCATTGTACAGGTAAGTGCTGCACAATGTGGTATCAGTTAGACACCACCTGCCACATTGTACAACCTTTGTGTTGGCCGACAGGACATTGTCAAAAATGATATGGAGATTGTGATGTGAATTGCATTGTATTTTTAACAATGATTGTAACATGAAATAAGTTGGTGTTGTCACATGTTGGCTGTGTGGCAGGCGGTGCTTCCTTGTATACAGGTATCCTGGGAAGCCACCAACAGAGATAACTGAAGTAGACTACATGGAGAAGGTAAGAGTGTGTGGTTCATCGCAGCCCACTGAGCCCTGAAGCATCTCAAATGCCTGACTAGTGAAGTAATTACCTGGCAAAACAGGCTAAACTGAACCAGGTTGCTAATTGAACCAGGTGTGTGGATAGGGGCATTGACGTGATACACTATATATACAAAAGTATGTGGACACCCCTTCAAATTAGTGGATTTGGCTATTTCAGCCACACCCGTTGCTGACAGGTGTATAAATCGAGCACACAGCCATACAATGTCCATTGGCAGTAGAATGGTCTTACTGAAGAGCTCAGTGACTTTCAACGTGGCACCATCATAGGATGCCACCTTGCCAACAAGTTAGTTTGACACATTTCTACCCTGCTAGAGCTGCCCCGGTCAACTGTAAGTGCTGTTATTGTGAAGTGGAAACGTCTAGGAGCAACAACGGCTCAGCCGCGAAGTGGTAGGCCTCACAAGCTCACAGAACGAGACCGGTGAGTGCTGAAGTGCGTAAAAATCGACTGTCCTCGGTTGCAACACTCACTACCGAGTTCCAAACTGCCTCTGGAAGCAACATCAGCACAATAACTGGCCGAGCAGCCACACACAAGCCTAAGATCACCATGCGCAATGCCAAGCTTCAGCTGGAGTGTAAAGCTCACCGCTATTGGACTCTGGAGCAGTGGAAAGGCGTTCTTTGGAGTGATGAATCATGCTTCACCATCTGGCAGTCTAACTGACAAATCTGGGTTTGGCGGATGCCAGGATAACACTACCTGTCCCAATGCATAGTGCCAACTAAAGTTTGGAGGAGGAATAATGGTCTAGGGCTGTTTTTCATGGTTCGGGCTAGGCCCCTTAGTTCCAGTGAAGGGAAATCTTAACGCTACAGCATACAATGACATTCTAGATGATTCTGTGCTTCCACCTTTGTGGCAACAGGTTGGGGAAGGCCCTTTTCCTGTTTCAGCATTTTTGTATGTTTTATTTATGGGGGACAATGCACATTAATCAACATCAATATTACAATAATGCAACACCCATGTAAATGTGCCGGGGTTAGCCATAAGCTAATTTGCACCCGTAGTCCCATGACAATGCCCCCATGCAAAAATGGTTTGTCGAGTTTGGTGTGGAAGAACGTGACTGGCCTGCACAGAGCCCTGACCTCAACCCCATCAAACACCTTTGGGATGAATTGGAACGCCGACTGCGAGCCAGGCCTAATCGCCCAACATCAGTGCCCGACCTCACTAATGCTCTTGTGGCTGAATGGAAGCAAGTCCCCGCAACAATGTTCCAACATCTAGTGGAAAGCCTTCCCAGAAGAGTGGAGGCTGTTATAGCAGCAAAAGGGGGACTGACTCCATATTAATGCCCATGATTTTGGAATGAGATGTTCGACGAGCAGGTGTCCCCATACTTTTGTGTGCTTTGGTTTGTCCACTAGAGGGTACTGCTCTCATTTTGTAATTTGAGTAGACTACAGCCAAAGATGGTGTATAAATGAAAGATGGGGTTCATTCAGGCTGCTTACCATTGGACGCAAAAAGAAAAGTATGTTAGTCTACGTAACTTTGTCTCCCATAGACACCAATGCAATAGCAGCTGGGTCTGGTCTACTTCATTCATTGAACCAGAAAAAAACGTCTCATGCTTCTTCAGTCTCAGTTACCACTATTTCAAAATCAAACATTTTCTAAATTTTCAGTTTTCCAGCTCCTCTTTTCTTAGTTCGATCTTTACTTACTCTGTAGACAATTCGATTTGTGTGTAATTTTTACAATTTTTAATGAATGGTTAAGAGTGAAAATGCATTACACTTCACACTGTTCTGGATTCTGCTCTCTGACTGTATTGCAGATTTTACTGTGTTGCTCCAACAATGGCCACTATGACATCGTGTACCCCAGGAACTACCCCATCGACGCAGCTCTGTGCCAGGGTCAGTACTCTCTCACTCATCAGAGGCTGGTGGGAGGAGCTATAGGAGGATGGGGTCATTGTAATGGCTGGAATGGTATAGATGGAACAGTCATACACGTCAAAATATAAGGAAACCCCATGTTTAACTCCGTTACATTAATTCCATTCCAGCCATTACAATGAGCCCGTCCTCCTATAGCTCCTCTCACCAGCCTCCACTGCAGTGGATACATCTTCACTCTTTAAGTCCTATAATTGGCTACTCATTGATTTTATTTACTCAATATTTTAAATAATCAGTTGTTTCATGTGTAGTGAATAGGAAATGTATAACTTCTTTCTTCAACTGAATCCAGCTCTGTTGTATGAGCTGCTGTACACACAAGTCCTTGGTGTCGAGGAGGCGGAGGTGCAAGGAGCCTTGGAAGGGTTCCGTGGCGGAGGTCGTCGCTATAGGAACAGCCTGTCGGTGTGCAGTGAGGACGCAGGCTATGACACCCCTGAGGACAGGGGTCAGACTCGGAGGTGAAGTCTTGCTCTGCACACCACTTTTGAGTCCTCCACACTAAACTTAAGTCTTACAGTTGCTAGTTACTTAGGTCATTCCATGAAATTATATTTTAAGTCGAACTTGTGCACCAATATTTAGTTTTAAAAGCCTGTTTTACTGCTAAATTCTCTAAAATGACATTGGAGGCAGCTTATGGTAGAGAAATGAACATTCAATTCTCTGGCAACAGCTCTGGTGGACATACCTGCAGTCAGCATGCCAATTGCACACTCCCTCAACTTGAGACATTTGTGGCAATGTGTTGTGTGACAAAACGGCAGATTTTAATGGCCTTTTATAGACCCCTTTCTGTGTTTGCAAACATTGCCGCATGAGGGCGATGTGCGCAAGTTGGTGGCAGAACACGGGAGTTCTTTGTAGAACACCAGCAAAAAAGCCTCTAATTTACATATTGCTTATTAGTGCATTTCACACTACTTTTGGATTTTAAGGTTCATATGAATGTCCTGCTTCATATGTTTGTCATCGCAAATCAACTGCATTATTAACACTTAAATTTCAACCAGTAAAATGGCTCTTTGGCTAGCTTTTCCTACAGCCTATGTCAATGAGCATAAGCATTCTAGCTAACTGCTGCATCCAAAATAGTTATTTCGCAAAGATCCCAAACAAATATAGTCTTAGCGGCTTTTCAAGCAAGAATCGGAACATAATTGTAAGTGTATGAGAACCCCAAAAAGTTATTTTGTAATAAAAACATAAATCTAGGCTACGTTGAATGGGCGCAGATGGCGATGGCTTTTTTACTGCCGCCAAGAGTCGCGCGCATCTGTGCGTGACGTCAGTGTGTAGTGTATTGGAAAAGGGGTCTATACTGTAGGCCTAATGATATTCTGTGAAAAGGGTCTATTCTCCCCAGCACAAGGTGCACCTGTGTAATGAGCATGCTTTTTAATCAGCTTCTTGATATGCCACACCTGTCAGGTGGAGAACATTTCTTGGCAAAGGAGAAATGCTCACTAACAGGGATGTAAACACATTTGTGCGATAAGAAATAAGCTTTTTGTGCGTATGGTAAATTTCTGCGATATTTTATTTCAGCTCATGAAACATGGGACCAACACTTTTTACATGTTGAGGTTTATATTTTTGTTCAGTGTATTATGTGACTAGTGATTCATTTTAATAAAAAGAACATGTCCCTCATTTTGAGGTCAACCCTGTTTTAATATGGTAACTATTCCTTGTAAAATATTTTTTCCCAAATGAAACATTGAACATCTAATAGTCAAATCTTTGTGTACAAGTAGGTGAGCTGGTTCTACTCTTTCTGGTGTTTTGTGGTGGAAAACTGAGTGGGCTGAGCATAACATGTCATTTGTTGTTGTGGAGCTTGCATTCAAATGCCCATCCATGTTGCGCACAACAAGCTTCCATTCCCCCTGTCACAAGGGGATTTATAGCCAATGGAAGATGCACACATCAACCCTGTTACTTTATTAGGCACTTAACTATAGGCTTATTTAACCTCTTGATGGAGAAAACAACATGTTTTTTTATTAAGTTGGACATGTGCTCTTCATGCCAATGTTAAAATTAGGTGAAATAAAAAAAATAATCCTCGACGTTACACTACCCAAAAGGGAACGACCCACCTACAATATGCATAAATTCACCAAAGCATATATACACTGAGTATACCAAACATTAGGAACACCTTCCTAATTTTGAGTTGCACCCTTTTGCCCTCAGAACAGCCTCAATTCGTCGGGGCATGGACAAGGTGTCGAAAGCGTTCCACAGGGATGCTGGCCCATGTTGACTCCAATGCTTCCCACAGTTGTGTCAAGTTGACTGGTTGTCCTTTGGGTGGTAGACCATTCTTGATACACATTGGAAACTGTTGAGCGGGAACAACCCAGCAGCGTTTTATTTCTTCACACAATGTGGTGCGCCTGGCACCTACAGTACTACCATACCCTGTTCAATGGCACTTAAATCTTTTGTCTTGCTCATTCACCCTCAATGGCGCACACAATCCATGTCTTAAAATCCTTCTTTAACCCCTTCATCTACACTGCCTTTGGAATTTATTCAGACCCCTTGACTTTTTCCACATTTTGTTACGTTACAGCCTTATTCTAAAATTGATTCAATTGTTTATTTTTTACTCAAATCTACACACAATACCCCATAATGACAAAGCAAGAACAGTATTTTTGAAATGTTTGCTTATTTATTAAAATATAACACAACCACATTTACATAAGTATTCAGACTTTACTCAGTACTTTGTTGAAGCACTTTTGGCAGCGATTACAGCATCGAGTCTCCTTGGGTATGACGCTGCAAGCTTGGCACACCTGTATTTGGGAAGTTTCTCCCATTCTTCTCTGCAGATCCTCTCAAGCTCTGTCAGGTTGGATGGACAGCTATTTTCAGGTCTCTCCAGAGATGTTAGATCGGGTTCAAGTCCGGGCTCTGGCTGGGCCCCTCAAGGACATTCAGAGACTTGTCCCGAAGCCACTCCTGCGTTGTCTTGGCTGTGTGCTTAGAGTCGTTGTCCTGTTGGAAGGTGAACCTTCGCCCCAGTCTGAGGTCTTGAGCGCTCTGGAGCAGGTTTTCATCAAGGAGCTCTCTGTACTTTGCTCCGTTCATCTTTCCCTCGATCCTCACTAGTCTCCCAGTCCCTGCCACTGAAAAACATCCCCACAGTATGATGCTGCCACCAACATGCTTCACCGTAGGGATGGTGCCAGGTTTCCTCCAGATGTGAAACTTGGCATTCAGGCCAAAGAGTTCAATCTTGGTTTCATCAGACCAGAGAGTCTTTAGGTGCCTTTTTGGCAAACTCCAAGCGGGCTGTCATGTGCCTTTTGCTGAGAAGTGGCTTCCGTCTGGCCACTCTAACATAAAGGCCAGATTGGTGAAGTGCTGCACAGATGGTTGTCCTTCTGGAAGGTTCTCATCTCCACAGAGAACTCTGGAGCTCTGTCGGAGTGAACATTGGGTTCTTGGTCACCTCCCTGACCAAGGCCTTTCTCCCCCGATTGCTCAGTTTGGCCGGGCGGCCAGCTCTAGGAAGAGTCTTGGTGGTTAAAAACGTATTCCATTTAAGAGTGATGGAGGCCACTGTGTTCTTGGGGACGTTCAATGCTGCAGAACATTTTTGGTACCCTTCCCCAGATCTGTGCCTCGTCACAATTCTGTCTCGGCGCTCAACGGACAATTCCTTCGACCTCATGGCTTGGTTTTTGCTCTGACATGCACTGTCAACTGTAGGACCTTATTTGATTTGGTGTGCCTTTCCAAATCATGTCCAATCAATTGTGTTTACCACAGGTGTTTCTACAACTTGATTGGAGTCCATCTCAAGGATGATCAATGGAAACAGGATCCACTTGAGCTCAATTTCGAGTCTCATAGCAAAGGGTCTGAATACTTATGTAAATAAGGTTTTTTATTTTTAATAAATGTGCAAAAATGTCTAAACCTGTTTTCGCTTTGTCATTACGGGGTATCGTGTGTAGATTGAGGAAAAACATTCATTTAATACATTTTAGAATAAGGCTGTAACGTAACTAAATGTGGAAAAAGTAAAGGGGTCTGAATTCTTTCCGAAGCCACTGATTTTTGAAGTGGATTTAACAAGTGACATGAAGGATGATAGTTTGCACCTGGTCAGTCTGTAATGGAAATAGTTCTTAATGTTACTCAGTGTAGTGTAGTCATTGTATGATTTTTTTAAATTTCTTTTATCAGGTTTTTGTTAAGTATTTTTCTACACTGTTTACTTTCTTGTAGGGACGATTGGGAGTTCAATGGGCACAATCGCACAGAGGACAAAGCCAGACCTGGAGCAGAGGAAGCCAATGTGACAACGTTTTCTATAACGTCTATTGTTACCAGCTCTGAATTGTAGTTTATAACATTATTTGGGTAGACTAGATTCAAGGAACACAAATCCAATTTCTTATCTCTCTTTCTCTTCCTAAGACTCCAGATGGACCAGCAAAACTCTCTCTCCCGTACAAGGTGCTCAAAGCACTGGATTCTGAGATGTACAGAAATGTCGAGTTTGATGTATGGCATGACAGTCGCAGAGGTATACCATGTTGCCCACTTCTGTTGGGGGGAAACTTGGGTTGGGATTCTTGTGGTGAAGTGGAACTGCTAAATTAATCATAAGACATTAGTTCTAAAGAACAAGATTCACACAGAGCAGACCTGTTATCCGTGCTGAATATTCACATGGGGTTGATATGCTTATTCCACACACTAATTTCTTCACGTAGAGCAGTTGTATAATTGGCCATTCTGGAATGGCATATAATATTGTGTCTCTGAAACAGAGATGCAGAAGACTGATTACGTGGTGTTTGCTGGAAGACAGTACTTCTTGGGAGACAAGTGTCAGGTACAGTAATCCAGTTTATCCACTAATTTAAGATAGTTCGTTATTTTTTTTGGTGTGCAAAACATACTCCAAATGACTAAGGCTAGCCCATGTCTTCTATGCAGGTTCGTCTCGACCCCAAAGGGAAGTATTACAATGCCTTCATTCAGGAAGTGGGCACTCACCCCAGCGCTGTGACAGTGTTCATCGAAGAGCTTGGAGAAAAGTGAGATACCTGTCCCTTTTTTAAAAACACCCCAATTGAACTGACTTACACACAGGCACTTTAACACAGCACCCATCAATGTGTGCTTATTTTAGTGTTCTGGCGCATGCATGTTCTTGTATCAGAGCAGCAAGAGGAACTGCCCTTCCCTACCTACAGGCTTTGCTCAAACTCTACACCCCAACCCGAGTACTTCGTTCTGCCATCTCAGGCCTCTTGGCCCTCCCACCCCTATGGGAGGGCAGCTCCCACGCATCCCAGTCCAAGCTCTCCTCTGTCCTGGTGGAACCAGCTTCCCCCTAACGCTAGGACAGCGGAGTCCCTACCCATCTTTTGAAAACATCTGAAACCCTACCTCTTCAAAGAGTATCTTAAATTATCCCCCCCCCCACCAAAAAAATAATTTTGTGAACAAACACTCACACTTGACCCTTTTCCCCCTTACTAGCTCTGACTTTGCTGATAACTACTTTATTGAGGAAAAATGTACTTACTGTGATGTGGTTGTCCCACCTAGCTATCTTAAGATGAATGCACTAACTGGAAATCGCTTTGGATAAGCGCGTCTGCTAGATGACTAAAATGTAAATGTACCATCCAAGTGGTTGTCAGTCATACAGTATGGTGAATTACCATCGACGCAGTGCTCTTTTCAATATTAGGTTTATGAGACCTCCTCACTATACCCCACCACTTTCAGACATCTTGTGTCTCTGACTAACTTCAAGCCTGTGAACCCTGTCCCTGCCTGGAACATCACCCCGAGCCGCAAGGGACCATCATACAGCAGGCCTGAGCAGTATCCTGGAGAAATGGGTCTGTGTGCCCTTTAACTATTTAGATTAGTCTTAGTAAGTTTAATAGCAGTGAAAATCGTATTGGCCTCGGACCATTAAAGATGTCTTGTACAACTTTCTGTTACCCCTTCTTTGTCTGTTACAGATTCAGAGTTGCGGGGCCGGCGGCGTTTCTTTAAGAAGCCCAGAGGGAAGGAGATGCTGATGATGTCTTACAGTCGACCCCAGCCTGGCCTGCCTCCCCGCTTCCAGTCAGGCACTGGGGGCATACCCCCTGGGCGCGCCCCTGGCATGCACGCCCCCCCACCACCTCCAGGGACACTGCCCTACGAACACTACCGCCCGCATCTTCCACCCAGGCTCCCGCGAGGATATGGCCCACCCAGGTCGGTGCGCTTGCTACTTAAATTGTCAAATGGCAGGTTTGAGAAATGTCACTCTAAAACGCCATTCACACCGCTGCTGTACTGCACCATTACTGAAGGCCATGTTCCTTACCGTTTATTATATTCTGTTGGTATCTATGCTGTTGCCAATCTGGGTTCTGTTCAGAAGTTCAGCCCGTTTCCTGAACAGGCATCACCTCATTGGGCCGGAGATGACATACTATCCTCACCCAGGAAAACGCTGCTACCACAGCTTCGACAACTACTCATTCAGGTCACGGTAATACTCCTTTTTATTAGCTCCTTAGCAACGTTCAGCAGAGTGACTGTTTTGAGCTACGGTAACTTTGGATATTACCAGTGGCCTTGCCCATAGCGAATGTAGTCATGATTTGCAGTGAATGAGTGTTGTGGTTATAAAAAGTATGTGTATTCATTTGAGCTCTTGCAGCCGGAGCAGGCGCCAGATGCATGCTATCAACAAGGACTGCCAGTTCAGCTATGTCGCCGAGGCTGGACAGGAGGCACAGGACATGGAAGGAACAATCACGTTCTACGAGATTGAGGGGGGAGATGAAACTGCCTTCCCTCCCTTGTCGGTAACTAAGTAGTCCTGAAGCCCTCAGGTTACAGACTTTGATAGTTGGGGGCATGAGTATAGGTTACAGACTTTGATAGTTGGGGGCATGAGTATTCAACTGGAGTATTCAAGTCAACCTGCTGTCTGCTTTTCTAACCTTCTCTTTAGGGACAGGCTGTAGCAAACCCCATGGTTCCAGCACTCCCAACCTACTGGGTGCAGCAGGGGCCGAGCCCCATCCCCACATCTGGCAAACAGGCCATGACCTCATCAGAGGAGGACGCTGACGAGAGGAGCAATGGTGACGACCAGGGTAGGCCAGCCTGTCCAGTGACGCTGTCTTATTTTGTTTTATTTGAGTCAGAATGTAAATGGTAAATCCATGCTGTATATGTCTCAGGTGAATATTCAGAGGAGTACATCTATACTGGTGAAGGTGAGTGTGTTGACATCACCTGCTGTGGAGATTTCTATGAAGTCCATGGAGAGCCCTTAGGAAAAGCTGGTAGGACAGTCTATGTCCACCATTTCATTTAAATGCTGTTCTGTAGATGCATTTTCAACTGATTTTACGTTAGGTAAAGACAAATTGGGCTATTCCATTTCCCAACTGATTCTGTCATTTGGCAGCAGTAAAGGCTCACAATTTGGAGACCCTTTGTACAATATGGATAAAAGTGGACAATTATATTTTAAAAACTCTTCATCTTGCAGACCCAGGGTTCCAGAGCCCATCTGTGTATGCTGCGGCAGAGTCCACTGCCAACCTGGTACACCTGTTCTCAATATGCTCTCAAATATAATTGCCCTTCACTTGCTTTTTGTTGTTGAAATGAAGGTTAATAAAAGTTACTTTAACATGTGGGATGATTTAGATTTACAGTATAATTTCCAATTAATGTGAATTTACTTGATTATTGGGGCTGATTGGTTTGATTGCATTCCTCTCTCCATTTTTTTTTGCCTGCCTTTCCAGACCATTGAGGAGGGAGGATCTCGGGCCGGCTCACCACAAGAGGGCGTAGCTAGCTATAGCTACTCTCAGTCACAGCAGGTACTGGATGCTTCACAATTAGCTCTACACAACTCCTTAATTGTCACACATTTTGTTTGGGGGGGGGAATCAGGTTTTGTTTAGGTCATACTCAAAACTGTAGAATTGTTTGTCTTCTTCTTTTGGATAAAAGTTAACTTGTATGGTTTGTAGTCGGATGGTTGCGTTTTAATTTAATGTTTTGTTTCCTCAGGTGGTGGTGAAGTCAGCAGTCATCCCCTCCTCACAGGCTTTAACCACAGCCCCAGCAGCTATCTTCACCTCCAACTCCTCATCCTCTAGCAGCTCTCAGACCCCTCCAGCACCAGTGGCTCCACCCTTAAACTATCCTCAGGGGGCTCCCATTCCCCCACATGCAATGGGCAGACAAGGTAGCCACTCTTTATAAGGGTGATGGTCAGACCGAAGGAGTTATTGGGCCCTGATGCCTAACTGATGCCTATTTTCTCTCGTTTGTAGTTTCATCCATTCAGGTTCCTCCTTCCTCTCCCTGGTTTGTGAATGAGATGGGGGAAGCGGTCAGCACCACACCCCCTCCACCTTACTCCTATGACCACAACGGCAACGACCTTCCACGAGGTCAGACACGCTTCCCCATGGCGTGTGTGTGTGTGTTCAATTTGTAAACTTCTAATAGTTGAATTTTGAAGACGTGACGGTAAATAAATGTATTTATCTTTCTATAGATGGCAAGGTCCTCCAATATTACTTTAATTTAGGAGTCCAAGTAAGTGATTTTATAGTATGTATGGGTGAACATTTACTTGGCATGAGACACTAGACATGTCTTTTGAAGGAAAACAATCTACCTTTTATTTCTATCCGTGATGAAACAGTGGTACCAGCAGAGCTATTGGCATTCCATGGTGCAGATGCAGCAGGCGTATCAGCAGCCCAGTACCGAGCAACAGTTCCAGTCCTACTCCGGAGCCACCCCTCCCTCTGATCACACAGTCCCCCAGTCCTACCCAGAGACTGGGAGAGCAGGGCCTGATGGCCAGGGAGATGTTTCTGCCAATGGTCAGCGCCACCCCTCTGCCTCAGACCTCCTCATTATGAAATGGCACATTTGCATTGAACAAGATCTGTGACTTCAGTGTCATAAGTGTTTGTCACAATCTTAAGACCTCAAGTATTAAACGTGACATACTTTTTTTTTTCTTTTCTTAATCTTACCTTGGTCCTCACCCGTCACCTTTTCCTTCCTACCAGGCACCTCCCTGGCCATGGACCCTCCCTCAGCAGGAGCCCCAGGCACAGTGTTCTACCCCTTGGTTCAGGACCAGTGCAGCCAACCCCCCCTCCACACCTACGAGCCTTATGTTCCGATGCTCTCTGCCACCTACCACTATCTCACGCCCTGGAACTCAGGCCCTGCCCAACCACGTGTGCACGCATCCTACTGCCCCTCCTCTAATCACCCAGTCAACTATGTCACTGCACCCACACACCCAGGGCACTTTATTCCTCCCAGCATGTAACTGAGCACTGGGGACGGAGGTAGGCCCCTCTAACTACCCGCAATCACCATATGTCACCCTATTTCATGTATAACATTTGTTCCACTGTTCTGTTGAAGTTTGCATGTTTTGAAGTTTGCTAGTCAGTGGCTGTCTGAAATGGCACCCTATTCCTTAATTCGTGCACTATGTAGGGCAGTGGTTCCCATCCTTTTTCGGTTACTGTACCACCAACTGAATTTTACTCTGCCCGGAGTAACCCTGAAGTACCCCCTCATGTGCATGAGTCTTCTCAAGTACCCCCTGTGGATAGGCCAAGTACCCCCTGTGGATAGGCCAAGTACCCCCTGGGGTCCTAGTACCCCTGGTTGGGAACCACTGATATAGGGTGCCCCTGGTAAAAAGTGGTGCACTATGTAGGAAATAGGGTTCAATTTCGTACACCGCCTCTGTTCCACAGTGTTAACGGAATGTTTATGTTAATACATTTATTTTCATGTTTAATTAATAAAAAAAGTTATGTTTCCCAGAAGTCATAAGTTTTTCGTTTGAACTGTGCCTTTAGAGCAGGGCTCTCAACCCTGTTCCTGAAGAGCTAACCTCCTGTAGGTTTTCATTCCAACCGTACATCTCCAACTTTTTTTTGAACAAATATTTTTCTTAACGTTAACATTTGTAGTATACACAGTGTACAAAACATTAAGAATACCTCCCTAATATTGAGTTGCGTTCCACTCTTTTTCCCTCGGAACAGCCTCAATTCGTCGGGGCATGGACTCTATAAGGTGGAAGCATTCCACAGGGATGCTGGCCCATGTTGACTCCAATGCTTCCCACAGTTGTCAAGTTGGCTGGATGTCCTTTGGGTGGTGGGCCATTCTTGATACACATGGGAAACTGTTGCGTGTGGAAAAACCCAGGAGCGTTGCAGTTCTTGACAAACTGGTGCGCCTGGCACCTACTACCATACCCCGTTCAAAGTCATTAAAATATTTTGTCCTGCCCATTCACCCTCTGAATGAAACACACAATCCATGTCTCAATTCTCGAGGCTTAGAAATCCTTATTTAACCGGTCTCCTCCCCTTCATCTCCAATGATTTGAAGTGGATTTAACAAGTGACATCAATAAGGGATCATAGCTTTCACCTGGTCAGTCTGTCATGGAAAGAGTAGGTGTTCTCAATGTTGTACACTCAGTGTATATTTTTATAAACCGAAGTATCACACTGCAAAAAGTGAAATCGAAACAATTTTTAACATTTTGAGTGATAAATTCACTTAAAATGTGTGTTTTATTTTACCAAGCTAAATTATAAATATAATATAATAATATGCCATTTAGCAGACGCTTTTATCCAAAGCGACTTACAGTCATGCGTGCATACATTTTTTGTGTGTATGGGTGGTCCCGGGGATCGAACCCACTACCTTGGCGTTTCAAGCGCCGTGCTCTACCAGCTGAGCTACAGAGGACCAATTATCTACATTGGCAGATCGTTTTGCTTGTTTTAGCCTCAATTTTTATTTCAAGATATTTTACCTATCTAGATTCAGAACCTAAAACAATATTTATAAAGCAAACGTTATCCCTTAGGTCTAGCACAGCACATATTTCAATAGTTTAAGCCTATGTTGCAGAACAGTGATTAAAATATTTGTTCAGAATATTGACAAATCTATCTTAAGCCATCAGTGACGGAGTTGACAACAGCTACTCAAAATACATTTTTGCTTCTAAAAAGAAAAGTTCAATACAAGTTGACAAATTGTATATTTTTCTACTTTATTCAAGTGGTATACACAGTAGCAATTTAGTTTTTCCTAAGTTGCTTTATGACTCTAAAACCTAATTTTAAAATTAACATATTTGAACCATAACTCATATTCTAAAGCCTTGTTTACATTGGCAGTTTGAAGTGACTCAAAAAAACATTGCATATCAGATTTGATTCTGTTTTTCCTGCAGTCTGAACAGCCAAAAGCCACATGGAATCGGATATTTCAAGCTACCTTCGTAGGTGGTTTGAAGTCATACATATCTGATTCCTGGCCATGCGACTTGTCTGAACGGTCAAATCTGATATTTGCCCTCAAGTGGTTTTTAGACTTTTTTGGCATATCTTGTTGCTTGCTAGCTACTCTGACAGGTTGACATGACGTGGTAGCTAACTAGCTTGTTAATTGTTTACAAACAAATTAGTGAATGTACTACAAAGCTAAACAGCTGCCTAGCTAGCTAGTTGACTGCTGTGGTTACCCGAAAAGGACTCGTTTTGAAAGTTGGCTTATCTTATCATTTGAGGCTTTAACCTCTAATCTAACATATGGAATTGTTTTAAGATGGTCATACCATGGATCCTAAATTTTTTTTGATAAAATATTGAATTTGGCCTTTACTACTATAGCCCAGAGAAATGCATTGAATAACACATTCAAAATTGGCAAAAAAGACAGTCAAAACAAATCATAAGGTTTTGAAGTGTCTGTCCTATTTCTAGCCGACATAAAAAAGCTCGGGATCTTTTTTTTGTTTGTTTTTGTTAACCCCTTATTTTTGTTGGCACAAAACTACCTCCATACTTCCATTTATTTGTATGGGTTACCTTCTTGTCTTGTTGCAATACCTGTAATCAGGAGATGAAGAATGGGTTCTCAGGTATAGCTGACCCAGCTAATTTCTGATTCATTTGGGATTTTACTCAAATCTGACGGAGTTGACCAAAACTCCAGACACTTTTTTTTTTTTAGGAGTCACAGTTTTGAGAGAAATATTCCTTAAAGTCAAAGAGGGTTATTGCAAGAAACTATATGAGATCCCTTTGTAGTTAATATACATTTTTGCCAATTTAACACCTTTTGGGGGAGTTAGACATGTTGATCCTTTGGACAATGGCATTTCCTGGCACAGGGCCCGACAGGGAAATGAATAATATTGAAAATATATATTTATTTACAAAAACTAATATTTTCCCTTATAAATTCACTTAAATGTATTTTTTTTTTATCACAAATAATGAAACAAAGTTTTTTTTTTTTTTTTTTTACTATTAAATAAAGTTTCCCTGCCAGACAAGGATTGTCCCGACTTTCGAGAATCCCTGAACTAATCTGATTAATCTTATCAACCAGCTTCTTATTAGACTCGGGTGCGCTAGATTAGGATTGGAAAGAAAACTTTACAGAAACAGGGTTGGCGAGCCCTGCTTTAGAGAAGTAATTTGGTACGATCGTGGTGTCTGAGGGCCAGGACCCTTGACAGCACACAAGACCGATGTTGCTGCTACCCTTCCAGACATGCTAGCTCACTGGTACTCCGGCAGTTTTATTCACTGAGCAAGGCTGCGTTTACACAGGCAGACAAATTCTGATATTTTGCCCAATTATTGGCAAAATAGATGATCTGATTGGATTAAAAGACCAATTAGTGAAAAAAAGATCAGATGCAATGCAATTACAAAACTGTTTATTTTGAATTATGGGACAGCACATTATCTAAGGTGAGTCCTGAATACTGCAACTAGCGAATGCATTGAGCTGTCACTAACAGCCCAGAGTATAGCTATTTAAAAACATTTGACAGTTCAGTCCAGTTTTATTTGACCACAATACAGCCTATCATATCACATGGCCCAGTCTTGGAATCCTAGTTCTCCTAAGAATCGGTCAAATGATTTAATGTATTTGAATAGATAATGCTTAATCTAATGATCAAATAAAAATAGGTATTTGTATACAAGCTTGTTTTCGACAACTATGAAACGTTGTTTGCGTAGGGGTCCTCTGCCAAATTGATCTTGAGTATTATAATTCACAGCCATCTTGTCCAAAACAAAGGAGACTAAAAGTAAACATTAAAACTAGGGATAAATAAATCTACCTCTACTAATATCATGCATTTCCTGTCTCAATTGCCAAAAATGGGTAGTGCCTTATTTCCAAGAAAATATAGAAAAATACAACTTTCATAGAAAAACAGAGGACAGTATTCTTAGTTAATTGTCCAAAAACAACTTGAAAAGAATCAACCTGCAAACCTGAAATAAACGTATGTCACATGACCTGTTCCACCATGATATTAACCATTCATGTTTAGGTTAAATGATGTACCAAACAGAACACACTACTGTATAGAGGACATTTGGCATTTGTGTATGGCTCACCACCCCGCAAAACAGTCTGGTAAAAGAAAATAGAAAAAACTTGCAACAAGAGATTAAACAAATTTGTAAGAGAATAGAAGTTTGGACAATGGTAATAGCTCACCTGTGTATATGACCCCCTTATCTCAGTGATATTTTGATGAGTGAAATACAATTAACTGGGCCGGAACTGTAATAGAACACGTGTTGAGAGAGGATGGTGAACTTACAGACCGCAAACAAAGATTTAAGCATCACAGCTAGGTGGCAGTATGCAAACATGTAGTTCTATTGCAATAGATAAAGCTTGTTTTTTTTCATTATATGTTTAGAATCTTCCTACTTTGCTATGATATCTTTGAGAAAATGAGTCCTGGGTTTTGAATACTTGAGTCAGACACTTTTTCTCTCTGTCCTCTCAGCAGAGTGACCTGAACGTACTGTAGTTTGCTGTCCTGCATTATTCCGGGGGTGGTGTGTGTCTCTAAAGCTGTGTGGTGATGGAGTCCTCCTGCTCAGCCCCCCACTCAGAAGAGTCCAACTCATCACATGGTCCTATCCAGCCCTCGTACATGTCCTCACTAGAGCCCAGGAGGACAGCCTGGGAGCTGGAGGCCCTGATGCTGGAAGCACAGTGCAGGGGCGGCAGGGAGAGGCCCGGGGGCGGTGGTAAGTGGCCCAGGGGCCGTAGGAGCAGGCTGTCACTCCCGTTAGCCTGCTGGGGTGAACCCTGGGGTGGGGCCTGGTTAGGGGCTTGGGCCTGTGGTTCCTCTTTCAGGTTCACCCCCAGCCGGTCCAGGTGGAACTGGCTGCGTGTAACCTGGGGATTGCGGGGGATATGGACGTCCGGCCAGGTTGTGGGCTGACGAAGCAGGCCATCTGAGATGCTAAAGGTGGGCTGGTGCATGCTGGGAGGAGGGGCCCTGGGTTCTGGGACGTGTCCGTTCATGCGGGAGAAGAGCAGGCCCAGCCTCCTGATGGAGTCTCTCTTGGACTGCAGCCGGCCACCACTGCGGCTGAACGCAGCAGAGGAGGGGGAGGAGGAGAACCGCAGCCCATTGCACTTTGGTTTGTTGTCCACTGGCCCCTCCACCCCTGACATGGACTTAAAGAGGGCGGAGACACTGAACTCAGAGTCCTTGCTCTTCCTCTCAGCGGTTGACATGCTGAAGGACACCCCCTTGGCCCCTTGGTCCCTGGACTGACCCTGTCCGGCCCCTCCCTCCCCCTCCTTGTTGGCCTCGTCTTGCTGAGTCGCCTCACTGCTGGATGAATAAGTTCTCCGCGGGGGCTTCCTGTTCCCCAGCAGATCCAACACCTCATAGCGGAAACTGGAGATGTCCTGCTTCAGCTCCTTCAGATCAGTTAAGAGGGGGATAGAGAGGATGGAGAGATCAGTTAAGAGGGGGATAGAGAGATGAACAATGAGGGACAGTTAGATATTGCTCTATGACTGTGGTATAGAGGCACATTTTGGGGATGAACGTTTAAATACGAGACTTCTGAGAAAACTACCTTAAAATTCTCCTCAGTCAGTCCCTCGTCTGTCTTAGCACTGCGGATCATGGCTGCTACATACCTCTTCACCAGGTTCCTGATCACCTCCTGCACATAGAGACAGTCACAGCAGAGAAACAATCACATTACATACCCTACTACTACAGTATGTAATGAATACTGAAGTTATGGGCACATTTAACAAACTAGAATATTTTTCCTTGTAAGCTATTTTTCTAGACTTGTACCTCCCTAAGGAGGAAATGTTCTGAGATGTGGGTAAAGTGGTTCTTCCTTCCTTACATGCATATATTTGCATTTTGGGTTTAACAAGGAAAAACTGTTTAGGCATATTCATGACATACAGTGGGGGAAAAAAGTATTTAGTCAGCCACCAATTGTGCATGTTCTCCCACTTAAAAAGATGAGAGAGGCCTGTAATTTTCATCATAGGTACACGTCAACTATGACAGACAAAATGAGAAAAAAATCATTTATTTGCAAATTATGGTGGAAAATAAGTATTTGGTCAATAACAAAAGTTTCTCAATACTTTGTTATATACCCTTTGTTGGCAATGACACAGGTCAAACGTTTTCTGCATGTCTTCACAAGGTTTTCACACACTGTTGCTGGTATTTTGGCCCATTCCTCCATGCAGATCTCCTCTAGAGCAGTGATGTTTTGGGGCTGTCGCTGAGCAACACGGACTTTCAACTCCCTCCAAAGATTTTCTATGGGGTTGAGATCTGGAGACTGGCTAGGCCACTCCAGGACCTTGAAATGCTTCTTACGAAGCCACTCCTTCGTTGCCCGGGCAGTGTGTTTGGGATCATTGTCATGCTGAAAGACCCAGCCACGTTTCATCTTCAATGCCCTTGCTGATGGAAGGAGGTTTTCACTCAAAATCTCACGTCCTGGTCCCTTTGCAGAAAAACAGCCCCAATGTCACGGTTTCGGCCGAGGCTGCTCCTCCTTGTTCGGGCAGGTTTCGGCGGTCGTCGTCCCCGGAGTACTAGCTGCCACCGATCTATGTTTCATGTTCGTTTGGTTTTGTCTGGATGTTGTACACCTGTGTCTAGTTAGTCCTCGTTAGTGTCCTATTTAGTTCTCGTTGTGTGTGCATGGTGTTGTGTGTGATTGCTCCTCTGTTGGTGTTCGGAGCTACGTATTCTTCCCTCCGTGTTTGGAGAGGTTTTCGCACATGTTAGTGCGCCGTTTGTTTGACGCCTGTGTGCGCCGTTATTTCGCCTCCGGGCTTATTGTTCTCGTGTACTACGTGAATAACTCACTAAAGTCTTTTGGACTTAGCTTCTGCGTCCTGCGCTTGATTCCTGCACCACACCCACCTTCAGCACCCCATGACACCCAAAGCATGATGTTTCCACCCCCATGCTTCACAGTAGGTATGGTGTTCTTTGGATGCAACTCAGCATTCTTTGTCCTCCAAACACGACGAGTTGAGTTTTTACCAAAAAGTTCTATTTTGGTTTCATCTGACCATATGACATTCTCCCAATCCTCTTCTGGATCATCCAAATGCACTCTAGCAAACTTCAGACGGGCCTGGACATGTACTGGCTCAAGCAGGGGGACACGTCTGGCACTGCAGGATTTGAGTCCCTAGCGGCGTAGTGTGTTACTGATGGTAGGCTTTGTTACTTTGGTCCCAGCTCTCTGCAGGTCATTCACTAGGTCCCCCCGTGTGGTTCTGGGATTTTTGCTCACCGTTCTTGTGATCATTTTGACCCCACGGGGTGAGATCTTGCGTGGAGCCCCAGATCGAGGGAGATTATCAGTGGTCTTGTATGTCTTCCATTTCCTAATAATTGCTCCCACAGTTGATTTCTTCAAACCAAGCTGCTTACCTATTGCAGATTCAGTCTTCCCAGCCTGGTGCAGGTCTACAATTTTGTTTCTGGTGTCCTTTGACAGCTCTTTGGTCTTGGCCATAGTGGAGTTTGGAGTGTGACTGTTTGAGGTTGTGGACAGGTGTCTTTTATACTGATAACAAGTTCAAACAGGTGCCATTAATATAGGTAACGAGTGGAGGACAGAGGAGCCTCTTAAAGAAGAAGTTACAGGTCTGTGAGAGCCAGAAATCTTGCTTGTTTGTAGGTGACCAAATACTTATTTTCCACCATAATTTGTAAATAAATTCATAAAAAATCCTACAATGGGATTTTCGTGATTTTTTTTTCTTCTCAATTTGTCTGTCATAGTTGACGTGTACCTATGATGAAAATTACAGGCCTCTCTCATCTTTTTAAGTGGGAGAACTTGCACAATTGGTGGGTGACTAAATACTTTTTTTCCCCACTGTATGTATTAGCTTGAGGTGAAAATCTGGACAGGCATAACTTTGCATGTTCAGGAGACAATGGACCAATCAAACCTGTTTCTTTTACAGATGGATTATTTTGCGAATAAACAACTCCGTTCAATTTATTGTGAAGGAGGATATTTGTGGAGGTGCTTGTATATTTGATCTAACAATCTGCACTATGGAAGGGTACCCCTCACCTCACCACATGCACAAAGGGTTGCCTCAGAGCCCCCCTTTCTCTGATAGGTTCTGCCCTATTCCCCAATCTCATTCATTTAGAGCTGCAGCTATATTCCTTGATAAAGTATGTTCATTAGACAGCGCAGGCTCCAGTCAAAGCATTTGAGTCTGGCTTAGTCTGCTTGGTGTTAGAGGTCACCAGGGGAGCCCCAGCAGCACAAGGCCTTGCCTTGGTGAAGGGGAGGAGAGGAGGGCCGCCAAAGGTTGGGCTAATTGCAATTACTGTGGCGAGGACGGACTGATAAGCAAATGAACATACTGTATGTCTGGGATAAAATCTAACCTGCCACCAAGCTCACCAGCACCATGACGACGATACATCCAGTAACTCAAGGACACCTGTTCCCCCCCCCCCGCTACAAGGTCAACAGATTAGTAATATATTCTGTCTCCCACTCTGCTACACGGTCAACAGTGTAATATATTCTAATAAACATGTGCAGCACAAATGTTTTGCACGGTAAACAAATGTCACGGATCCGGCTCAACAATAAGAGGTGTTTGTGTGCGTGTGTGTGAGAGATGTGCAGACACTCCTGTCCATGGTTGTTATGACAGCAGCCAGTTACCTGATAGTGCTGGTTCTGAATCAGGTTGTCAGCATGACGCTCCTAGAACCACATAAAAAGCAGAAGAATCGAATGACATTTGTTCATGTGTAGAATTTCTATCAACAGCCCAGATATATTAGTATCACTCTACTGGTTTCTCTGCTGCTACATGTTACACTGTGAGAGTGACGTAAATACACATGTTCTGAACAGTGGTTAAAGACCTAAGGAATTTATATACATACATATACAGTGCCTTTGTAAAGTATTCAGACCTCTTGACTTTTTCCACATTTTGTTAGGTTACAGCCTTATTCTAAAATTGATTAAATCGTTTTTCCCCCTCATCGATCTACACACAATACCCCATAATGACAAAGCAAAAACTGGTTTTTAGAAATGTTTGCTAATTTATTAAAAATACTAAACTTAAATATCACATTTACATAAGTATTCAGACCCTGCAGTACTTTGTTGAAGCACCTTTGGCAGCGATTACAGCATCGAGTCTTCTTCGGTATGATGCTACAAGCTTGGCACACCTGTATTTGGGGAATTTCTCCCATTCTTCTCTGCAGATCCTCTCAAGCTCTGTCAGATTGGATGGGGAGCGTCGCTGCACATCAATTTTCAGGTCTCTCCAGAGATGTTAGATCGGGTTCAAGTCCGGGCTCTGGCTGGCCCACTCAAGGACATTCAGAGACTTATCCCGAAGCCACTCCTACATTGTCTTGGCTGTGTGCTTAAGGTCGTTGTCCTGAGGTCCTGAGCGCTCTGGAGCAGGTTTTCATCAAGGATCTCTCTGTACTTTGCTCCGTTCTTTCCCTCAATCCTGACTAGTCTCCTAGTCTCTGCCACTGAAAAACATCCCCACAGGATGATGCTGCCACCACCATGCTTCACCGTAGAGATGGTGCCAGGTTTCCTCCAGACGTGACGCTTGGCATTCAGGCCAAAGAGTTCAATCTTGGTTTCATCAGACCAGAGAATCTTGTTTCTCATGGTTTGACAGTCTTTAGGTACATTTTGGCAAACTCCCAAGTGGGCTGTCATGTGCCTTTTTACTGAAGAGTGGCTTCCGTCTGGCCACTCTACCATAAAGGCCTGATTGGTGGAGTCCTGCAGAGATGGTTGTCCTTCTGGACGGTTCTCCCATCTCCACAGAGGAACTCTAGAGCTTTGTCAGAGTGACAATCGGGTTCTTGGTCACCTCCCTGACCAAGGCCCTTCTCTCCCGATTGCTCAGTTTGGCCGGGCAGCCAGCTCTAGGAAGAGTCTTGGTGGCTCCAAACTTTGTCAATTTAAGAATAATGGAGGCCAATGTGTTCCTGGGGACCTTCAACGCTGCAGAAATTGTTTTGTACCCCTCCCCAGGTCTGTGCCTCGACACAATCCTGTCTCGGCGCTCTACGGACAATTCCTTCGACCTCATGGCTTGGTTTTTGCTCTGACTTGCGCTGTCAACTGTGGGACCTTATATAGACAGTTGTATGCCTTTCCAGATCATGTCCAATCAATTGAATTTACCACAGGTGGACTCCAATCAAGTTGTAGAAACATCTCAAGGATGATCAATGGAAACAGGATGCACCTGAGCTCAATTTCGAGTCTCATAGTGAAGGGTCTGCATACTTATGTAATAAGGTATTTCTGTTTTTTATATTTAATACATTTGCCAACATTTCTAAAAACCTGTTTTCACTTTGTCATTATGGGGTATTGTGTGTAGATTGATGAGGAACATTTTTCATTTAATCCATTTTAGAATAAGGCTGTAACGTAACAAAATGTTGAAAAAGTCAAGGGGTCTGAATACTTTCCGAAGGCACTGTATATGCATTGCCTTCGTTATCAGCTGTAGAAAAGGTTTGCATTAATATGGAGCGGGCTCAAATGGAACTATTTATTTATTTTAGAGCAATGAAAAAGACAGTAGTAATTAGCAGTCAATTAATTCAATGACCACCACAGTTTTTATGTATTGCATGGCTTATTCTAATCTGTTCAATTAGATGCACCCATACAATGGTTATTTCTGGCTTTGTTCTGCTACATTTTCTCCACTTCAAACCATACTACTGATCTAAAAGGGTGCATATGAGTTATTATACAATGTTATATCCCAAAACATGTGTTTGGTGAGTGGGTGAAGGCAACGTGGGTGCCTGTGTGTTAGCAGGAGTGTGGAGTAGAACAGTAGAACGGTAGAACAGGCGATTGCTGCTGGTAGAGGAGAGAAGTTCAGCTGAATGGGAAATGTCCAGGGAATTGGGAGCATGAGGCAGGGTTGCTTGGCAACATGTGCCTGCTCACTGCAGCTGGAAGCTGGACAACCAGGATATGCAGCCCCTCGTCAGTAACATCCCAGCTGGGCCAAACACTGATAGCCCCAACACTATTGTAAAGCTCTCCATAACATTTACAGTCAAGGATCCTGTTTGTTTGTTATATGGAAATAGAAGAACAGGACAGCGGTGAAACCAATCACATGAAAGAGAGTTAGCATCCTGTTCTTCTCTGATATGACACAGCAAAAGGAAACTGCCTGGTGAAAATGTAGTGAACGTGTTTACACTGTATACTATATTGACTACAGGTTTCTAAATGTTTTACCGTGAACTCCTTTAAGTTCTCGTGTTTCCTCTGGTCATCAGGGCTGGGCTGGTCCCCTCCACACAGGCGGTTGTGCATCCACACACACAGATACCACACTGACTTGGGGCTGGGGACGATGTTGAAGGGCGGCGGGAGAGTTCCTCCCTCGTCAAAATAACTCATCCACAGCTTGGTGCGGGCAAACTTCCATTCAATGTCTGCATGGTCCTGTACAAGGGCATTTAGATATTAAAGGAGGTGGAGTATTCACTAGCAGAATTGAAACTCTCTTACATCCTATTCAATCACCATCATTATCACTGAGAGTGATGAAAACCCACTTAATAGCAGGGCTAAAATAACATTTAATCTGCTTGAAATAACTTGTTTCCTCATCCTGTTGTGACATCCTGTCTCCCCTTCCATAGATATGCCTTAGGCAATGAGCTGTTGTCTGAGGGGAGGGGTAGGGGTTTGGTTGGTTGATCAAAGGATCTGTGTGCTTGTGTTTGTGTGTGTTTGTTTGTGTGTGTTTGTGTTTGTGTGTGTGTGTGTGTGTTTGTTTGTTTGTGTGTTTGTGTGTGTGTGTTTGTTTGTGTGTGTGTGTTTGTGTGCGTGTTTGTGTGTGTGTGTGTTTGTTTGTGTGTGTTTGTGTGTGTGTGTTTGTTTGTTTGTGTGTGTGTGCTTGTTTGTGTGTATTTGTGTTTGTGTGTGTGTGCTTGTTTGTGTGTATATGTGTGTTTGTGTGTGTGTTTTTGTGTTTTCTATTTGGGTGTGTGTTTGTGTTTGTGTGTGTGTGTGTGTGTGTTTGTGTGTGTTTTTGTGTTTTCTATTTGGGTGTGTGTTTGTGTGTGATTGTGTGTGTGTGTGTGTGTGTGTGTGTGTGTGTTGTAGGGGTGTAACGATTCGTTTTAACAACGATTCGATTTGTATCACGATTCGTGGTTGTCGATACGATTCAAGGACGATATTGGTTCATTTAGAACGATACGATCCGAAACGATTCAGTGACTTGAAATCGATTCAGTAACCTTTTAGCCATAAATTCAACCAGTGTGACTGAAATAAATACCTGGATACTGGACAGTGCAGGTGAAGTTTCCTAGATTCCTGTTTCTTGTAAGGACCGCAATGGTGGCTTGATAATTTCTCGCTCGTCGGCTTCTCCTCTGTCGTCCGCCATGCTATGTTTTGTTGTCTTTGCGCCTTTGCGCTGCTGCTGGCACGGGGCGATGACGTCACGGATAGGCAGACTGAATCGAGTAATGTTTAAAGCCTTTATCATTAAAAGTGCTAAGAAAAAACATCCATATAAAGTCTGACGTGCTTAAATCCAATGGGTTATTTCCTAGTATCGATACAATCGATTTATTACATTTTAAAACTTTGTTAGATTGATATATGTTGTCCAAAAGGCCAACTCGCCGAGCACAGATCGATGTAGTTGGATCATAGGAATATAAATCGATACATCGATGTAGTAGATGGATCGTTACACCCCTAGTGTGTTGTGTACTTCTCCCACAGCTCCCAGGGAGAGTGACACGTTGGGTGGAAGGCCTCTATCATCAGCTTACATCTGGCAGAAAGGTTACAATAAGGGATAATACTATGTCTCTGTGCACCGGAAAAATACAGACTCTGAGGTAAAGACCATCACCTTCAATAAGACCTTCATGATCTACAATACATTTTATGACAATTACTCTTCCGGTTCTTATTCCTGCAGAGAGTGAGAGACGCTTGGCATAACTTCTGGAGATCAACTGCAAGAGACGCATGCTCATCATGCAACAGAAGCAGTGATCATCATTCGTCTTTTGCATACCAAAGTCTTTACCCATAAGCACCGGCAAAAACTCCACAAAAAAGATGGGAATGGCCATCCCACTGGATGCAGACGTCAATTCAATGTCTATTCAGCATTGGTTCAACGTAATTTAATTGAAATGACGTGGAAACAACGCTGATCCAACCAGAGTGTGCCCAGTGGGCTGTGAGTTCCCATAATAAAGGAGCTAGCAGACGGCTGAGTGTGTGGGGTTTTTTGTGTGCGTGTGCGTGCGTGCGTGTGTGTATGTGTGTGTGTGCTTGTGTGTGTGTGTGACTCACAGCAATGAGCTGATAGGAGTTATTCATCATGGCGATAAGCATGTTGAGCAGCACCACCAGGGAGATAACGTTGTAGGTACCGAACATGGTGGCTCCCACAAACTCTGTGAACTCATGGCGTGCCTTCACGTTGGTCACGTACAAGTTGAGCAGGCCGAATATCGACCAGAACAGGGACTGCAGCGTCTCAAACAGCCTGGGAAAGAACAAGATACAGAGACAGAGGGAGACTTTCTTTGAGTTTTGTGTTTTTCTACAATAACCTCATTTGGACTTTGATGAGCCACAAACGATACCATAGCCCCTGTAAGCTGCAATGCAGTGATGCCAACAAAGAATGAATCCCTAAACTGATATTTTGCATTACAGTAACTCAATGAGCCACTAAAACCTCCAAAAACAGATTGAGGCGAGAGATGCAAACTGCTCAGTCTCCAGCATGACTCGGGGCTGAGGAAGCGGGATGAGATTTGGTACACTGCAATATTTTATTCATTACGGGAAAGGGAGAGGATTATGTGCATACTGTAGGTTTCTCTGTGAAACCTCGGGACAAATGAAAAAGGGCTTTCATTGTAATAGGTATTGGAGTATAAGACCTGTTTTGTACCTGACACATCTTCCTGCTCCTATTCCAAACCTACCACCCTCTTCCTACTCCTATTCCAAATCTACCACCCTCTTCCTGCTCCTATTCCAACCTGACTCCCTTTCCCAAACAGTTCTGTCTATTCTACATCCTTCTATATCTGTCTCTTCTCCACTCTCAATTTATTTCAAGCTCCTTCCTTTACCCTCCTTCCTTCCTCCTTCCTTTACCCTGTCCTCTACCTCTTCACTCCCTTCCTTGTCTCAGAATGTACTCGTCCCGCCTATCTCTCTATACACTCTTCTTTCTGTCTATCCAAAACCCTCCTTAGTCATTATACAGTATTTGTCGTTCTCCATTCTCATATCCCCAGGACAAGGCGTCTCAAATGAGATGACTCACGTAGAGAAGGCGTTGTTCTGCTTCTCACAGCGGATGCCCTTGCAGTTGTTGGGTTCATCCGAAGCCTTGGTCTCATAGTAGAAGTACAGCTGATTGAGTCCATTGGCAAAGGCCAACAACACCAGGCAGTAGATGAAGAGGAACTTGAGGATGTCCAGCAGCATGCGTCCCAGGGAGATCTGCAGAGGCCCCAGGTGGGAGTTGGCAGTGAACAAGAGATGAGGCGCAGGGAGCTGAAGATGTTGGCGATAGCAAACAGGGCCTCAGCTATCAGCGTTGGTGCCACATCTCCCACTCCTCCCGTGGCCGAGAGCTGTTGTACTATTGTGGAGAGAGAGAGAGACAGCTATTGTACTGTTGGAGAGGAGAGAGAGAGAGAGAGAGAGAGAGAGAGAGAGAGAGAGAAGAGAGAGAGAGAGAAGGAGAAGAGAGGAGAGAGAGAAGAGAGAGTAGAGAGAGAGAGAGAGAGAGAGAGAGAGAGAGAGAGGAGAGAAGAGAGAGAGAGAGAGAGAGAGAGAGAGAGAGGA
>NW_028156866.1:0-22030 GCF_964263955.1 Coregonus lavaretus
CTCAGAAAGGCTGATGCTCATTCTGCTCTACATTTACAAAAGGAAGTAGACAAGTCTTGGGAGATTGTTGTCGGTCTATGAGCCTTGCTTTTAAAGTTGGTGCGTTAAGAAAGCACCTGGCTGAGTTTAATGGAAGTTCTGTTCTAAACAGCAGGAAAAAAAGGGCTCCTTCTTTTTGTATCAAAGATTTTGCAAGTGTTCTGTTTAAAGTGTGTGTGCGTGTGAATGCGTGGGTGGGTCAGGGTGTGTGCATGCATGGGCATGCATACATGTACCTGATGTTTGTAATTAATATGAGTGATTTGTGTGAGAAGAAAGATCTCCTATAATTGAGTTGAGAAGCTACATTACATGCAAAGTTCATTCCCACCAGCTCCCTTCTTCAGCTCTGCAGCTGCAACTGTTCAGTCAGTGTGATACTCACAGGAATCAGCCTGGAAGCTGAGCAGAGAATGACACATTGTTCTGGCCAAGATCAAGTCCCTGGATTCTCTTACTGATGTCTATGATAGACCGTTAGGCAACACTTTACATTGAGTTACCCTTCATGCCATTCAGTTACTTTGGAACTGCTTTAGTAACCAAAGTGGAATGACTCAGTTGTAGGCCTACCCAGTAACTGCAGATAAGGCACAAAAATCAAAGATTTAATTTTAATAAACAGAAATTGTAAGGCTACGTTTACACAGGCAGCCTAATTCTGATATTCTTTCACTAATTGGTCATTTGACCAATCAGATCAGCTCTTTTGCCAATAATTGGGCAAAAAGAACGCAGCCTGATAGTCCTGATTCAAATTACTTACTAGGTAATGTGTAATAACATGTAGATCAAGACATAAAAATTCAATTGAACTACAACTTACTTTTGACAAAAGTCTTCCTGTAGAAGACAAAGAAAAAGGATAGCTGTTCAGAATCAGACAGCAGTGCAGCTCTGCAGCAATACTCTCCACACTGGGGATGGTAACAGTCAGTACTCAGAGATCTCGACACAAGACGACATCAGAGAAACTCATAACGGCTGCATGGTGTTTATTTACAAGATGCAGTATGTACAAAAGTTAAAAACAACAACATTCACTGAAGACCAACAGACACACAAAAAAAGATCAACATTCAACCACATTGTAAACATCATATGAATTTGTTCGGAAATATTGGACAATAGTTGATGTGCTGTAGCTTGCTCAATATAAAACACTTGTTAGTGTTTAGTTAGCTTGTGTAGAATATGGCTTTTAATACATATGGCTATGTTGTATGGGTATGTGGTATAGGTACGTAACGGTTTCTTATGGCTATGATAATAGAACTCTGGTGTGCAGACAGTAAGTTAAAATGTTTTTATTCTATACATAACCTTGACTGCAGTTGTACATTCAGTGCAACAATTGAATGTGCATGTCAGTCACTTGATTGCCAAAGCTTACTGCATTACAACAGCTAGAATGGACAGATTGAGAAGAAAAAGCCAACCAGTGCTCCAAAACACATTGCAAAAACAAAAGGTGTCACGGATTCTGCCGAGGCTGCTCCTCCTCCTTAATCGGGCAGGCTTCGGCGTTCGTCGTCCCCGGAGTACTAGCTACTGCCGATCGATGTTTTCGGTGTTTGTCTTGTGTTGTCTAGTTAGTACACCTGTTGCATATTAGTGTTGATTGTTTAGCATATAAATTCCCTTGTTTTACGTTTGGGCTTTGTGTGTTATTGTTCATTGTCTTGTTGATGTTCGGCCTAGCTACTACTTCGGATTACGCATATGGTGTTTTTCCCTCCAGTGTTGGAGACGTTTGTTTTGTGCGTAACGCTCAGTAAAGTAGTCAACCTGATTCTCTGTGTCCTGCGTCTGACTTCACTCGCCGCGTACACATCACCTCCTGACAAAAGGACGTATTCTTTCAAAAGTAGGGATTCTATTTTTTTTTTTTGTGTGTGCGCCATTGAAGAGATCCACTTCAGTAACTATAGAAACTTCTGTACAGTAGCATCCAGGTTAGTCCACATAACAGGAGGATCCTACCAGAACCAGGAAACCCTATGGACGCTGGGCTCCTATTGGTTGGTGGCTGTGTGATGTATAACTTCATCCCGGTTTCCCCTCCATTCTCCCTGTGTTGCATGTGAACTGCACGTGTGGTTAACAACCTCACTTTTTTACTTTCCAGATCGGCCCGTTCTTCCTCCCCAGCAGGAGAGGCCAGAGTGGGGAAGGAACAAGTGTCGACCGAGGTCGAGCACCCCAGCTCCAGCCATTTGGAGAAAACAAATGAAGTGAAGTTGAGAAGTTCCTCTGGAGAGGAGGAGGGGGAGGGAAGAACAGAAGGGTCAGGATCATCGAATCTCTGTGAGAGAGGGATGTGATAAGGGAGGAGAGGAAAGGGGGATAAGGGAGGAGAGGAGTGGTTATTAAACAAACATCAAGTACAAGCGCTCTGTCATTGATTGATAGCCGTTTCTCTGGGGAGTTAACCTCTGTGATATACAGTACCAGTCAAAAGTTCGGACACGCCTACTCATTCAAGGGTTTTTCTTTATTTTTACTACTTTCTACATTGTAGAATAATAGTGAAGACATCAAAACTATGAAATAACACATATGGAATCATGTAGTAACCACAAAAATGTTAAACAAATCAAAATATATTTTAGATTCTTCAAAGTAGCCACCCTTTGCCTTGATGACAGCTTTGCACACTCTTGGCATTCTCTCAACCAGCTTCATGAGGAATGCTTTTTCAACAGTCTTGAAGGAGTTCCCACATATGCTGAGCACTTGTTGGCTGCTTTTGAATTCTAAATAAATCACAGACAGTGTCACCAGCAAAGCAACCCCACCTCCGTGCTTCACGATGGGAACCACACATGCGGTTGGAACAAAAAAATCTCAGATTTGGACTCATCAGACCAAAGGACAGATCTCCACCAGTCTAAGGTCCATTGCTTGTGTTTCTTGGCCCAAGCAAGTCTCTTCTTCTTATTGGTGTCCTTTAGTAGTGGTTTCTTTGCAGCAATTTGAGCATGAAGGCCTGATTCACGCAGTCTCCTCTTAACAGTTGATGTTGAGATGTGTCTCTTTCTTGAACTCTGTGAGGCATTTATTTGGGCTGCAATCTGAGGTGCAGATAATTGCAGATTTCTGAGGCTGGTAACTCTAATGGACTTATCCTCTGCAGCAGAGGTAACTCTGGGTCTTCCTTTCCTGTGGCGGTGCTCATGAGAGCCAGTTTCATCATAACGCTTGATGGTTTTTGCGACTGCACTTGAAGAAACTTTAAAAGTTCTTGACATTTTCCGGATTGACTGACCTTCATGTCTTAAAGTAATGATGGACTGTCGTTTCTCTTTGTTTATTTGAGCTGTTCTTGCCATAATATGGACTTGGTATTTTACCAAATAGGGCTATCTTCTGTATACCAACCCTACCTTGTCACAACACAACTGATTGGCTCAAATGCATTAAGAAGGAAATAAATTCCACAAATTAACTTTTAAGAAGGCACAACTGTTAATTTAAATGCATTCCAGGCGACTACCTCATGAAGCTGGTTGAGAGAATGCCAAGTGTGCAAAGCTGTCATCAAGGAAAAGGGTGGCTATTTGAAGAATCTCAAATATAAAATATATTTTGATTTGTTTAACACTTTTTTGGATACTACATGATTCCATATGTGTTATTTCATAGTTTTGATGTCTTCACTATTATTCTACAATGTAGAAAATAGTAAAAATAAAGAAACCCTGGAATGAGTAGGTGTGTCCAAACTTTTGACCGGTACTGTACATTGCGTACATTATAGGTGACCTGAACAGGAAAACTATGCGCTGGTTATAGCATGGTCAGGAAAAAAACCTTGATCATCCCTTGTTTTAGCCCTTTATACAGTTGAAGTCGGAAGTTCACATACACCTTAGCCAAATTCATTTAAACTCAGTTTTTCACAATTCCTGACATTTAATCCTAGTAAAAGTTCCCTGTTTTAGGTCAGTTAGGATCACCACTTTAATTTAAGAATGTGAAATGTCAGAATAATAGTAGAGAGAATGATTTATTTCAGCTTTTATTTCTTTCATAACATTCCCAGTGGGTCAGAAGTTTACATACACTCAATTAGTATTTGGTAGCATTGCTTTAAATTGTTTAACTTGGGTCAAACGTTTCGGGTAGCCTTCCACAAGCTTCCCACAATAAGTTGGGTGAATTTTGGCCCATTCCTCCTGACAGAGCTGGTGTAACTGAGTCAGGTTTGTAGGCCTCCTTGCTCGCACACGCTTTTTGAGTTCTGCCCACAAATTTTCTATTGGATTGAGGTCGGGGCTTTGTGATGGCCACTCCAATACCTTGACTTTGTTGTCCTTAAGCCATTTTGCCACAACTTTGGAAGTATGCTTGGGGTCATTGTCTATTTGGAAGACCCATTTGCGACCAAGCTTTAACTTCCTGACTGATGTCTTGAGATGTTGCTTCAATATATCCACATAATTTTCCTTCCTCATGATGCCATCTATTTTGTGAAGTGCACCAGTCCCTCCTGCAGCAAAGCACCCCCACAGCATGATGCTGCCACCCCCGTGCTTCACGGTTGGGATGGTGTTCTTCAGCTTGCAAGCACCCCCTTTTTCCTCCAAACATAACGATGGTTATTATGGCCAAACAGTTCTATTTTTGTTTCATCAGACCAGAGGACATTACTCCAAATAGTACGATCTTTGTCCCCATGTGCAGTTGCAAACCATAGTCCAGCTTTTTTATGGCGGTTTTGGAGCAGTGGCTTCTTCCTTGCTGAGCGGCCTTTCAGGTTAATGTCGATATAGGACTTGTTTTACTGTGGATATAGATACTTTTGTACCTGTTTCCTCCAGCATCTTCACAAGGTCCTTTGCTGTTGTTCTGGGATTGATTTGCACTTTTCGCACCAAAGTACGTTCATTTCTAGGAGACAGAACGCGTCTCCTTCCTGAGCGGTATGACGGCTGCGTGGTCCCATGGTGTTTATACTTCGTACTATTGTTTGTACAGATGAACGTGGTACCTTCAGGCGTATGGAAATTGCTCCCAGGGATGAACCAGACTTGTGGAGGTCTACAATTTTTTTTATGAGGTCTTGGCTGATTTCTTTTGATTTTCCCATGATGTCAAGCAAAGAGGCACTGAGTTTGCAGGTAGGCCTTGAAATACATCC
This sequence comes from Coregonus lavaretus, assembly GCF_964263955.1. Classification (NCBI taxonomy): domain Eukaryota; kingdom Metazoa; phylum Chordata; class Actinopteri; order Salmoniformes; family Salmonidae; genus Coregonus; species Coregonus lavaretus. The sequence goes on from NW_028156866.1 coordinate 5,183, forward strand.
ACATTTACACCTCCAATTGACTCAAATTATGTCAATTAGCCTATCAGAAGCTTCTAAAGCCATGACATAATTTTCTGGAATTTTCCAAGCTGTTTAAAGGCACAGTCAACTTAGTGTATGTAAACTTCTGACCCACTGGAATTGTGATACAGTGAATTATAAGGTAAACAATTGTTGGAAGAATTACTTGTGTCATGCACAAAGTAGATGTCCTAACCGACTTGCCAAAACTATAGATTAACAAGACATTTGTGGAGTGGTTGAAAAACTAGTTAATGACTCCAACCTAAGTGTATGTAAACGTCCAACTTCAACTGTAGGTGTTTTGTTGCATTTGCCAGGGCACAGTTATGTTTTATTCTTTACAGTACTTAGTCCAAAATGCTTAAGGCTACTGTGACAGTCTCTTGAGCGCATGCTGCTACTTGTTCATCCCCTCTGGCAACCTACAGTACATTCGGAAAGTATTCAGAACCCTGGACTTTTCCACATTTCAGCCTTATTCTAAAATGGATTTAAAAACAATTCCCCCTTTATTAGTCTACACACAATACCCCTTAATAACAAAGCAAAAACAGGTTTTTAGAAATTTTTGCAAATGTATAAAACTGAAATATTACATTTACATCAGTACTTTGTTGAAGCACCCTTGGCAGCTATTACAGCCTCAAGTCTTCTTGGGTATGACACTACAAGCTTGGCACACCTGAATTTGGGGAGTTTCTCCCATTCTTATCTGCAGATCCTCTCAAGCTCTGCCAAGTTGGATGGGGAGCGTTGCTGCACAGCTATTTTCAGGTCTCTCCAGAGATGTTCGATCAGGTTCAAGTCTGGGCTCTGGCTGGGCCACGCAAGGACATTCAGAGACTTGTCCCGAAGCCACTCCTGCATTATCTTGGCTGTGTGCTTAGGGTCGTTGTCATGTTGGAAGGTGACCCTTCGGCCAAGTCTGAGGTCCTGAGCGCTCTGGAGCAGGCTTTCATGAAGGATCTCTCTGTACTTTGCTCCGTTCATCTTTCCCTCGTTCCTGACTAGTCTCCCAGTCCCTGCCGCTGAAAAACATCCCCACAGCATGATGCTGCCACCACCATGCTTCACCGTAGGGATGGTGCCAGGATTCCTCCAGACATTCCGCTTGCCATTCAGTCCAATGAGTTCAATCTTGGTTTCATCAGACAAGAGAATCTTGTTTCTCATGGTCAGAGTCCTTTAGGTGCCTTTTGGCAAACTCCAAGCGGGCTGTCATGTGCCTTTTACTGAGTGGCTTCTGTCTGGCCACTCTACGATAACGGCCTGATTGTTGGAGTGCTGCAGAGATGGTTGTCCTTCTGGAAGGTTCTCCCATCTCCACAGAGAAACTCTGGCGCTCTGTCAGAGTGACCATCGGGTTCTTGGTCACCTCCCTGACCAGGGCCCTTCTCCCCCGATTGCTCAGTTTGGCCAGGCGGCCAGCTCTAGGAAGAGTCTTGGTGGTTCCAAACTTCTTCCATTTAAGAATGATGGAGGCCACGGAGTTCTTGGGGACCTTCAATGCTGCAGAAATGTTTTGGATTGCCTAGACACAATCCTGTCTCGGAGATGGCTTGGTTTTTGCTCTGACATGGACTGTCAACTGTGGGACCTTATATAGACAGGTGTGTGCCCTTCCAAATCATGTCCAATCAATTAAATTTACCTCAAGTGGACACCAATCAAGTTGTAGAAACATCTCAAAGATGATCAATGGCAACAGGATGCACCGGAGGCCATTTACGAATCTCGTAGCAAAGGGTCTGAATACTTGTGTAATAAGGTATTTCTGTTATTTTTTAATAAATTTGCAAAAATGTCTAAACCTGTTTTTTGACTTTGTCATTATGGGTATTGTGTAGATTGAGGGGGAAAAAATACTTATCAATTTTAGAATAAGGCTGTAACGTAAGAAATTGTGGCAAACGGGAAGGGGTGTGAATACACTGTATATGAAAATACCCTCAAATAAAAAGGTGACATTCTGTACTAAACCCTTTGATATCAAAGCCAAATTTAATTTTAGCATCACCGTACAAATACAGACATAGGGAAGTGTATATCAATGGAAATGAATAACTCATGATCTTGAGCTCATTCCTTCACCATGTCAACCAACAGGACATCAACAGGCATTTTGTTGGGTTGAGAAAATAATGGAATACCTAACAATAATTGAGTAATGTGTTTTATTGTGTACATGTTGGTACACATGCAACATGTATAGGCCAGAAGGAACAGTCATCTACATGACTTCTAAACTATTAGAGATAAGGTCAAGGATAAACGGGGAGAGTTGTAGTCAGTCAAACTGTAATATACGTGCACAGTACATGGTAAATGCCTGCCAACAGAGCGGTGAGGGGACTGATAACTGTAGTCAGAAACACAGGCACACACTTAGACCCTTTCTCACACGCACACACACACACCATAGACACCCATTCACACACACACACCCCACTATACAGAGATGGTCCTGAACACGTTGAAGCCTGACAGAGCAGTAGAGACCATCATCCCGGGTATCTGCGGGTGCCAGTGGATCTCCTTGACCTCTGTCTGACCCTGGTGCAGGAACAGCAGCTGGGGGGGCAGGTCCTTCACCCCCTCCGACCTCGCACCCACATCGCATGACTCCACCGACAGGTCCCATTGGCTGACCACGTCGTCCGCTCCAGAGGCGGCGAACACGCTGGAGTCCACAGGGTTCCATTCTACTGATGTCACTGGCGCGCTGTGCTGCTTGAAGTTAGCCACCGGCCGGCCCGACTGAAAGCACAAGTAGATAATATTACGGTTTAGCATCATCTCTCCTCACTTCTGTTGTGAACATTCTGGTTTAGATTAACTGCATAACTATGTCTAAGATCTGCCTTGACAAACACACACTGGCCTCAGACCAGTCCTATGCACGACCTCCCAAGTTTAAGGGTTCTAAAGCGCAATACGAGGCAGACCATGTGTTGATTTGGTGCTCCTCCGGCACGTCAATGAGTGATATCAAATCTCTAAACCTCTAAGCTAAAAAAAGCGGGCCAGTGTGTGGGAGCCAACTTTTCCTCGGCATTCCACCCACATCTTGAAATGCCATCATACAGGATAAGACAGGATTACTGTGGGTGTAGAGGAGAAGCGGTGGGGGAGACAAGAGGAGAACTTATCGCATCATTGTCCAATGCGAAGAAAACACAGGTAGAGATTGATGCTAGTGTGTGATTGTTCAACAGCAGTGGCGTGCAGTGAAGACTAAGTTGCGAATGGAGCCATTTTAAACACAAACTAACCAACCCAGATGGTGAGATAATGATGCAAAGATGCCATTTACGGTGTTTGCATTGCTTCCATTCCTTTTTATGTGGTTGTTAGTCTCATGTAGGGTTTCATATTTTCCAGAAAATCTTCAAAAAATCCCTTTCAGAAAATGCAACCATCCCGGTAATATACTGGTATTCCTGTTCAAACCGGAAATGCTATTTAAAAGCATATAACAGCAGGGGGGAAAATCTGACATGATTATACCAATACAGTGAGGGAAAAAAGTATTTGATCCCCTGCTGATTTTGTACGTTTGCCCACTGACAAAGACATTATCAGTCTATCATTTTAATGGTAGGTTTATTTGAACAGTGAGAGACAGAATAACAACAAAAAAATCCAGAAAAACGCATGTCAAAAATGTTATAAATTGATTTGCATTTTAATGAGGGAAATAAGTATTTGACCCTTCTGCAAAACATGACTTAGTACTTGGTGGCAATCACAGAGGTCAGACGTTTCTTGTAGTTGGCCACCAGGTTTGCACGCATCTCAGGAGGGATTTTGTCCCAATCCTCTTTGCAGATCTTCTCCAAGTCATTAAGGTTTCGAGGCTGATGTTTGGCAACTCGCACAATTGGCCCAGCGTCGTCCAGGGTAGGGGAGGGAATGGCCGGCAGGGATGTTGGTAGAGCATGGTGTTTGCAACGCCAGGGTTGTGGGTTCGATTCCCGCGGGGGGCCAGTATGAAAAATAAATACAAATATGTATGTACTCACTAACTGTAAGTCGCTCTGGATAAGAGCGTCTGCTAAATGACTAAAATGTAAAATGTAATGGAACAATGTTGCAAATGTCTATTTCCTTGAGTGTGTTTGTGCACACAATGTACCTGCCATTTTGTTAACAGTGAGTAGCTGCAGTTTATATTGTGAGCCTTTGCCAGTGCCACACAGATACCTTGGAGATTTGTGAATTTGAGATTGTCTTCAGTAACTGTGTCAAGAGGTTGCGTGTAGCCTACACGATAGTCAGCAATGCAATTTATGAATGTGAAGTTTTCTATTGAAGACTTTATGTTGAGTAGGTCTATAGACTAAATATGGTAGGCTGCTAGCGTTGTGATGACTGGTCTAATGTAGGTTATGAATGAAGCCAGAGTTGGTATGTCCGGTTCATGCATGGAGCTATTCTCATGTGCATATTTAGCATGAACCTACAGGATCGGGTCACCGCCTTGATGTTATCGGAGAACGACAGGGTGTTGTCCAGGGTCACACCAAGGCTCTTCGCACTCTGGGAGGAGCTATTCTCATGTGCATATTTTGCATTAGTGCTGCTTAAAAAAATTATATTACGCCATTGGTCCACGGGACCCCTCAATCTTTTTCTCGGGAAATGGGAAGGAGCTTGGTTGGGAAGTCCTGGGATACCAGTCACCGGTATTACATCCTAGTCTCATGTTGCAGTAGCTATGATGACAAACTTCTCCAACAAGTATTGAGACTTTACTCACTAACCAAGCATCAACTGCGGCTTCCTTTATCAAAATAAGTTATGACAGGTTTTTCCTATGTTAACTGGCTAACTTGGAATGCTTTGTGAAATACTCCCCCACAGTGCTTGCTGATGGGTATTGGGCAAGGCCATGATGACATGTCCAGGGTCCAGTTTACCGATAGCGATGGAATTTAGGCTTATGATGCATTGTTCCTACAACGGCCGAAGATGTAACATGCTTTTCCCAAAACACCACGCAGAGAGAATGTTTGCTAAGTGTGTTGTTGAGGCATGTGTCGATACTGATCGGACCGAAAGAAAAGCAGCGATGCGCAAAGATCAGCTTTCTCCATTTAAATCTTACCTTTACATTAGAATTATTCCACAATACTGATGACGGATCAGCTTCTAGATCACCTTTAACTGCCAACATTGAGGCTGCTTATACTACTGCTTAGGGTATATGCATTAGGCCCTACCCTATAATTACCTTATAATAATGCACCAGATAAAGATTTGGCACATCATTGTGCAAATGTTACACACCATGAAATATATGGAGGCAAAAACTACAAACAGTAGCCTACAATTAGCAAAATAGAACTCAACTCAATTAACATTAGGGCTGTGAAAATACCAGTATTGCAATATTTCTCCATGGCAAAAATGAAAACACGACGCAGGCCAAACTTTCAGTCCTTTAAAAACCTGCTGTATGAAAAACATTGTGTGCTATAGCTTGGACAATAAATAAATGTGACTCTGGTTGACAACATAATGATGTTGGTTTCCAACATTAGGGCTGTTTTCCTAAAGAAGCTAAATCTGCTTTGTGTTTTGTTTCCTTGCCATGATACTAAATAGTATCATTCCGTCCCTAATTAACATGAAATTGATTTCAATATGATTTAAATATATAGGCATGTAGCCTAAACTTTATTCATCTGTTAATGCAGTCATCTCAGTTTTCAGTTGAAGCATATTTTTATCATCAGTTTGTAAAAAATGCAAAAACTTTGGCAACTTTGTATTTGTAGTCAACTTCGTTCGGAATTTATTGGCGGTTGCAGAGAGACAGATGGCCTAAACATCTTGATTCTGTGTTTAGCAGAGAACTTTGTGCATAAAGTGAAGTCAATGGGCAAAAAAGCATCTAACGACACACTTAGCTGTTCAAGTGGTCTAAGACGGTCAAATCAAATTCTATTGGTCGCGTACACATATTTAGGCGATTTAATGATGCTCCTACAAAGGTTCTAACGATGAACTTAGCCTTAAGTTTCTTTTGGGAAACTGGCCCTGGTTCGTGCCATAGGATCAGCTGACCCTCCCTAAATCCCAACCTTAGACTAATGTCGAGGAGCAACTTAACCCTACTGCAGTTCTTACCTGGAACTGCCTCAAGTCCCAAACTTTCAGGAGTCCGTCGTCCCCGCCGGACAGGATGAATGGTTCAATCCTGTTCCAACTGATGACGTTGACGTCTGAGGAGTGTGCCTCATTGGCACAGAGCATGGAGTTGGGCGGGGCTCTGGTGTCCCAGACCCGGATGGACTGATCCACAGAGCAGGACGCAAAAACCTGGGGGAGGGTGAAAAAGAGGGAGGAGGAAGAAAAAGAGGACAATGAGACAGAACGTTGCCGTTTTAGCTGTAATTCTGCAACTGACCTCATTTCATGTCTGCTTCTACTGACATTAAAAAAGGCTAAAGTTTCTTTAAGCCTATTGATATTGTCACTCAGCCTAACATCCTACTGCTTCTCCCCTCATACCGTGGCTTCTGTGGGTGACCACTGCAGGTCCTCCACTGACTTGGTGTGAGAACTGAAAGGCCGTTGGTCGATCTGCCAGGAAGTCCCTCCCTCTCGCGGTTCCCACACGTGGATGTTCTTCTTGCAGTCGCCACTGACCAGCCGACCTTTTAGACAAAACATTAATTTGGGATTTAAGCCGACAGCGTAGACGTCCCCTAATGCATAGAACGGTATCTACACAGCGGTACTAAAACATCAGACATGGAAATGGATCAACTCACCAGGTACTTTGGGCGACCAATCAATGGCAAAGCCCTCCGTCATGTGACCTGAGAAACTGAAGAGGGGCGTAGCTTCCTTCTGCTGTTTGACGAAGGATGACATGGCAGCTGAACTGTGGACGGCTTCCATCTGGGATCGGAGGTCAAATATCTCCACCTGACCTTTCTCTGACCAGACAGCAGCCAATGACTGATCTCCACGATGGGTCACCTGGTGGGGAAACAGACAACGTTGATGGTGAGCCTTTCAAACCACAGTATACTACTGCCTCACATCACACACAGTCCAATCAAGGTGCATGTACAGAATAACAAACGGAGGGTGCAAGAGACATTCAGCTACTCTCCGACAAAACTCACTCACTCGGACTCTGTTGATCCCTCCGTAGTGAGGCATCATGGCCAGCTCCATCTGTGGCTTCTTATCTTCATCATCATCTTCATCACTCTCTCCATCACTGCTCTCGTCCCCCTCCTTCTCTTTCTCCGTAGTACCGTGGAGGTTGTGCATGCGTATGACAACCAGTCTTAGAGGAAGGAGGAGAAAAGGTATGGTAGGATAAGTCAACGAGGCCTGGGCAATGAAGGACTACCAATTGCGGGGTGTGCAAAAAGTATGTTCAATGTGAGTATTTGGGGATCCTTTTACACCAGCCTCACAATAGGTAGGCAGTCTGAGGGTATGCTGAATGTCATTGTTATGGATCGGTGGGTGTGACAGCTACCTGTTGCTGAGGGCAGCGTCGGCCTGTGTGCCTGCACAGAGCAGCATAGAGAGGGGATACTGCTCCCTGCCGTCTCCCTTCGCATCTCTCAACACGTCGAAGCTCAGGCAAGGAGCACCTGAGAGGGGGTAGATGGTGACAAAGCAAAACAATCAGCAAGCTGTGCCCATCTAGATCAATCTTTGGTGAATTACAAACGAATGCTATAACGTTAGCTAACAAGCTATCCAATACATTTGAAATAACAGTTCGTGACATTGTCAGTTTAAAACATTCAAATTGATTTGTTTGATGAAAACATTCAAATTGATTTGTTTGATGGCAATAAAATAACCCGATTAGCTGTTAACTGTTGGACCAACCTGTCTGACACTCGTGGTACATGCGGTAAGCCGACCGGTCCATCTCAAGCTCCTCTCCGGGTTGGAGAGGCTGTATACCGGGGACATAAACTTGAGTTTGCTGTTCTCCATACTTTCCCTCTTCTTCCATTTCGTCTTCGTCGCTGCCACCCCCTTCCATCTCCTCCATCTCTCCATCTTCGTTCGGAAGCGTGTCTTCTCCGGGCGCCGACATTTTGAGAGGGGCTAGGCTTTGCTTACTTCCGGTGGATTGATCACGTGGTCGCGCTCTCTCTCGCTCTCATTTACAATAATTCAGCTGATGTGGATTCCTGACCTCTTTGGCAGACAGTCTGGAATTTTGCCTGACCCTTGCTACTGCCAGTAAAGTCCACTAATTCTAAAAGCATCTAACCAAGGAAGGAATTACTGTAATCTTATGGATAAACAAAAAGTATTACAAAATGTAAAGTGAACCACATTTGAAAATAGCTGATTGTGAAAACAGTAGGCATTAGCCTACTCAGTGGCCACCCATTCAGAGCAGGTGGGTCAGAGCCGCATACAAACATGATCTCTTTTTTGCTTTCTTGAGTAAGGCAGCTCCAAAATGCAGGTGTTTCAGCCTAGCTCAGTGCTTTCTGTGGTGCAGGAGCAGCCAGCAGGAAATACAGAGCGTAGGGGTTGGTAATCTTATCTAGTTGTGCCGTGATTTGCTCAGTGTTCTGTCACTCATGGGGACACTACGTCACCGCAAAATCTACAGGGAGAGCTAGAAAGTTCAAGCCCCTTGGTTGCTGCCATAGATTTACATTAGAAGTGCCCATCCAAGAAGGCTCAAGGTCATTGGCCACAGATAAAATTACATCAAATCACGTTATATCTACCATAGCTTTGATTGGAAGGACCATGTCAACATCATACTTTAAAAATCTTAGCTAGCAAGCTAGACAAGCAGTCATTATCAAGAATCAAGTCGACAATCTACTGGCAAATCCTTTTCAATCCTTGTTATATGAAGATAAATTATAGATAAAACGTATCAGTGCTCATCGGCCATTGGACATAAACATTACACAACAAGTTGGAAATCGCAAATTCATCAGAGTGGTTTGGAAGAAATCAGTCACTAACTGCAAGTGTTGCAAAGCAATCACTAGCCTTCTATTCGGTGGAGAGGGTGTGTGGTCCAAGTCTGGGTTTAAGGGTCTCTTTTCCAAGCTTATAAAGGATAAACATTCACATGCAACACCATGGGCCAGAAATGGTTGAATACATTGTCCATGCTGTCAATCCAGCATGACTTCTGCTGCGTTCAAAACAACTGGAAACTCGGAACTGGGTGATCTCAGTCTTTAATCGTCCCTAATTGTGGAGTCGGAGGTGGTCGGGAGAGGTTGTGTTTTCTCTAGCAGGAGGTAAGCTTGGCTTCTTATATGGTGTTGAGTAAAGCTTAAACCATGTATTTAGATTGTAGGTAGGTATTGTAGTTAGGTATTATAGGTAGTTTACTTAGGTAGTTATTGTAGGTTATTGTAGGTAATTATTGTAGGTAAGTATTGTATTCGGCGGACCCCGGCGAAGCACGAGGCTAGCTAACCCACTACTTGGACCAACAAAGCTAGCTAGCTAGCGGGTAGCTACTGGTAACTTTTAGCAACTGTGGTTAGTTGTTTCCAATGTTATTTCACGCTTAAGAGTACCTGTGGTTGAGCCAGCTAGCTACCTACCATTCAGCTGTTTTTCTAACCTCGTTATCCGAGGCATTAACATTAGGTGGTTGGTAGCTGCTGTACTTAATTACAGCTACTGATTGCAGTCTGCCACCCAGACAGCTGGCGTCGGGTAAGTTTGGCTTTATACATAGCTTGGGCTTTGTCGAGTAAGGCTTAAACTATGTATTTAGATTGTAGTTAGGTATTATAGGTAGACATCGTGGGCTGTATATTATTAGGTATTATAGGTAGGCATCGTGGGCTGTTGTGGGTAGTTGTTGTATGTAGTTATTGTAGGTTACTTTTGTATTTGGCGGTGCCGGGTGTAGCACGAAGCTAGCTAGCTAACTCACCTCCTGGACTAGCTGGCGAGTAGCTATTAGCAACGGTAGCAACTAAATACAATATCCTTTTAGCCAGCTACATTCGTTCGCAGCGACGCCGTTTTTCAAACAAAGTCAACACAGCAGCCATTGCTAGCTAGCCAACACTACCAGCTAGCTGTACTGTAGTAGCTAAATACAATATATTTGTGCTAGCTAGCCAACGTTTAATTATTGCTGCGTTATGAAAGAACTAGACACGGACACGAATTATCTGTTTAGTGTGTTAACACACTATTGGTAGTTTGTTGTAACCAAGTATTGGTGCTAAACTGTGTGTTATTGGATGCTAGCATGCTAGTTAGCTATGGCGTCATAGTTAGCTAGCTGAATAAAGTAAGTTGAGTCTATTCCTTGAAACATTGAACCGCTGTAGTTTACAACAATTCTAATTTCTAAAGTGGAAGTTGGGAGAGTTTTATTCGGGTGGTTCAGTGAAACAATTATAGTTTCTGAGGTGGAAGTTGGGAGAGTTATATTTTTTTGGTGAGGGAGGCCCTGCTCTCTCCTTTCCCAGATGTTTAGTTCATTTCATTCCGATCTCCTCTGCATTATTGTAGCCATCTGCTACAGCCTGTCAACTATGCCTCTGCCTATCCCTGTTCTCTCCTCTCCGCACAGGCTACACAAACGCCTCACACCGCGTGGCTGCTGCCTCTCTAACCTGGTGGTCCCTGCACGCACCACACACCTGGAGTTCCAGGTCTCAGGCAGCCTCTGGAACTGCCGTTCTGCTGCCAACAAGGCTGACTTCATCCCAGCCTATGCTACCCTCCAGTCCCTCGACTTCCTGGCGCTGACGGAAACATGGATTACCACTGAAAACACTGCTACTCCTACTGCTCTCTCCTCGTCTGACCATGTGTTCTCGCATACCCCGAGAGCATCTGGTCAGAGGGGTGGTGGCACAGGAATCCTCATCTCTCCCAAGTGGTCATCCTCAATTTTTCCCCTAACCCATCTGTCTATCTCCTCATTTGAATTCCACGCTGTCACAGTCACTAGCCCATTTAAGCTTAATATCCTTGTCATCTATCCGTCCAGGTTCCCTTGGAGAGTTCATCAATGAGCTTGACGCCTTGATAAGTTCCTTTCCTGAGGATGGCTCACCCCTCACAGTTCTGGGTGACTTTAACCTCCCTATGTCTACATTTGACTCATTTCTCTCTGCCTCCTTCTTTCCACTCCTCTCCTCTTTTGACCTCACCCTCTCACCGTCCCCCCCTACTCACAAGGCAGGCAATACGCTTGACTTCATCTTTACTAGATGTTGCTCTTCTACTAATCTCACTGCAACTCCCCTCCATGTCTCCGACCACTACTTTGTATCCTTTTCTCTCTCGCTCTCCTCCAACACTACTCACTCTGCCCCTACACAGATGGTAACGCGCCGCCGCAACCTTCGCTCTCTCTCTCCCACTACTCTCTCCTCTTCCATCCTATCATCTCTTCCCTCTGCTCAATCCTTCTCCCTCCAATCTCCTGATTCTGCCTCCTCAACCCTCCTCTCCTCCCTTTCTGCATCCTTTGACTCCCTGTGTCCCCTATCCTCCCGGCCGGCTCGGTCCTCCCCTCCAGCTCCGTGGCTTGATGACTCATTGCGAGCTCACAGAACAGAGCTCCGGGCAGCTGAGCGGAAATGGAAGAAAACTAAACTCCCTGCCGACCTGGCATCTTTTCACTCCCTCCTCTCTACATTTTCTTCATCTGTTTCTGCTGCTAAGGCCACTTTCTACCACTCTAAATTCCAAGCATCTGCCTCTAACCCTAGGAAGCTCTTTGCCAAATTCTCCTCACTGCTGAATCCTCCCCCCCACCCCCCCCCCCCCCCTCCTCCCTCTCTGTGGATGACTTCGTCAACCACTTTGAAAAGAAGGTTGACGACATCCGATCCTCGTTTGTTAAGTCTAATGACACTGCTGGTCCTGCTCACACTGCCCTACCCTATGCTTTGACTTCTTTCTCCCCTCTCTCTCCAGATAAAATCTTGCGACTAGTGACTGCAGGCCGCCCAACAACCTGCCCGCTTGACCCCATCCCCTCCTCTCTTCTCCAGACCATCTCCGGTGACCTTCTCCCCTACCTCACCTCGCTGATCAACTCATCCTTGACCGCTGGCTATGTCCCTTCCGTCTTCAAGAGAGCGAGAGTTGCACCCCTTCTCAAAAAACCAACACTCGATCCCACTGATGTCAACAACTACAGACCAGTATCCCTTCTTTCTTTTCTTTCCAAAACTATTGAGCGTGCCGTCTTTAGCCAACTCTTTTGCTATCTCTCTCAGAATGACCTTCTTGATCCAAACCAGTCAGGTTTCAGGACTGGTCATTCAACTGAGACTGCTCTTCTCTGTGTCACGGAGGCTCTCCGCACTGCTAAAGCTAACTCTCTCTCCTCTGCTCTTGTCCTTCTAGACCTGTCTGCTGCCTTTGATACTGTGAACCATCAGATCCTCCTCTCCACCCTCTCCGAGCTGGGCATCTCCGGCGTGGCTCACTCCTGGATTGCGTCCTACCTGACCAGTCGCTCCTACCATGTGGCGTGGCGAGAAGCTGTCTCCGCACCACGTGCTCTCACCACTGGTGTCCCCCAGGGCTCAGTTCTAGGCCCTCTCCTTTTCTCCCTATACACCAAGTCACTTGGCTCTGTCATATCCTCACATGGCCTCTACTATCATTGCTACGCTGACGATACACAACTAATCTTCTCCTTTCCCCCTTCTGATAACCAGGTGGCGAATCGCATCTCTGCATGTCTGGCAGACATATCAGTATGGATGACGGATCACCACCTCAAGCTGAACCCTGGCAAGACGGAGCTGCTCTTCCTCCCGGGGAAGGACTGCCCGTTCCATGATCTCGCCATCACGGTTGACAACTCCGTTGTGTCCTCCTCCCAGAGTGCGAAGAGCCTTGGCGTGACCCTGGACAACACCCTGTCGTTCTCCGCTAACATCAAGGCGGTGACCCGATCCTGCAGGTTCATGCTCTACAACATTCGGAGAGTACGACCCTGCCTTACACAGGAAGCGGCACAGGTCCTAATCCAGGCACTTGTCATCTCCCGTCTGGATTACTGCAACTCGCTGTTGGCTGGGCTCCCTGCCTGTGCCATTAAACCCCTACAACTCATCCAGAATGCCGCAGCCCGTCTGGTGTTCAACCTTCCCCAGTTCTCTCACGTCACCCCCCTCCTCCGCACACTCCACTGGCTTCCAGTTGAAGCTCGCATCCGTTACAAGACCATGGTGCTTGCCTATGGAGCAGTGAGGGGAACGGCACCTCCGTACCTTCAGGCTCTGATCAGTCCCTACACCCAAACGAGGGCATTGCGTTCATCCACCTCTGGCCTGCTGGCTCCCCTTCCTCTGCGGAAGCACAGTTCCCGCTCAGCCCAGTCAAAACTGTTCGCTGCTCTGGCACCCCAATGGTGGAACAAGCTCCCTCACGACGCCAGGACAGCGGAGTCACTCACCACCTTCCGGAGACATTTGAAACCCCACCTCTTTAAGGAATACCTGGGATAGGATAAAGTAATCCTTCTACCCCCCCCCCCCCCCCCCCCCCCCAAAAAAAAAAAAAGTAAAGTGGTTATCCCACTGGCTATAGGGTGAATGCACCAATTTGTAAGTCGCTCTGGATAAGAGCGTCTGCTAAATGACGTAAATGTAAATGTAAATGTAATGAGTTCAAGGCAACTGGGAACTCTGAAAAAACAAGTTCCAACTGGGAAAATACGTTTTGAACGGTCATTCAACTCGGAATTCCAAGTCGGGAATTCAGCATCTTTCTAGAGCTCCGACCTGAAGATCACTAATGTCATGATTCAACCTTGTTTTTTTTCTGAGTTCCAAGTTGTCTTGAAAGCACCATAAATACAGAGAATGCCAGACTTTGATGACAAAGTTTATTGACAAAATTTGCCCACAATAAGGACCGCCGTGCCACCTTCCTGTTCAAGTGAGCACAGCACAACGGTGAGTCCAAAAATGTATTGTATGCTGCTGCATAAATTATGTAATATGCCAGGGAAATATGTATTCTGTAGCTAAGAAAGTAATACTAAGTGTATGTTGTGTAGTAAGCTGTTAGCAGCTCATGTGCCTCACCCTAATAATTTGGTACCTTTCCCCCTCATAACTTAGTACTACTGTTCTGACTTGGTGGTGCACATCTAGCGTATAGCCTGTTTTAGAGAAATGTCATCATCGAATATTGTAAGAGCTTCACTGTCTGCTTATGGGGCGGCGCACAATTGGCCCAGCGTCGTCCAGGGTAGGGGAGGGAATGGCCTGCAGGGATGTAGCTCAGTTGGTAGAGCATGGCGTTTGCAACGCCAGGGTTGTGGGTTCGATTCCCACGGGGGGCCAGTATAAAAAATAATGTATGCACTCACTAACTGTAAGTCGCTCTGGATAAGAGCGTCTGCTAAATCAAATCAAATCAAATCAAATTTTATTGGTCACATGCGCCGAATACAACAGGTGCAGACATTACAGTGAAATGCTTACTTACAGCCCTTAACCAACAGTGCATTTATTATTAACAAAAAAAGTAAAAATAAATGACTAAAATGTAAAAAATGTATATGCCCCCTTTATTTATCTTACGGTTCTGACTTAGTGTACAAGGATAATACTGTCAGAACGGCCCATGTTCTGAATTCTTTGGCTGTACATTTCAAAAGTGCTGAACAAATAGTAATGTTGACTACGTCCGTTTTAGCACGCTCATTAATGTCTTGTTCGAAATTACGGATTGCCTCTTATCCACTCATCGTTCCCTTATGCCATAGTTTGTACATCTCAATTGTCATTAGAAACCACATTTGTTTAAGCAAATCAGCCATATCAACTATGCTTATTAAAAAGTCAGTAAATGAGGCTGAATGAACTGTTTCGCTGCCAGAGAAGGCTCAGCTGATAGCCACGTGTAGCATCGGTAAGGATTCACTCCATGGTGCTGAAAGGAAAGCTCTGCTGTTAGGCCAGCTTTATGTAGGCCCTAACAATTTGTGAGGCACCCTTTGTTTGGCACCGTTTGCCACCGTTATAGTGCAATTAATGTATTGTTTAGTGTTGTGTTGTGTAGTGTAGTGGCTTTGCTGGCATGCATCAAAAAACATTTTTGCGAGTTTGACCCACGAAGATTTACATGCTAAAATCGCCACTGAGCCTACTGTCCAAACTTGCATTGCTGAGCCTGAGCATTATCATTGCAATTTCAGTCATGCAATATCAATACTATGCCACCAACTGGTCAACATTTTTACTTCTGGTGTAATGGTGATGGGTATTTACCATAGAGAATGATAGAGGCCTCTAGTGTCCAAAAGGTCGTATTAACATGGGCAGCGCCATAGAGCTCGCCAGCTTGTAGTCGTCAAAAACAGAAATGAGTTACCTCAGGTTCGTTCAGCCATTACTATTGGGAAAATGAATGGGGAAAGAACAGGGTTTTGTGATAAACGGCAAAAATAAGGTCTGAGGTTAACACAGACTTTGAAGATCAGAGATCTTATACATTTTGTTCTATGAGATAATATCAGTCAGCTAACATGACCTTTATGAATGATGAAGTCTTTTCTGTGCTTTATGTGTATTTTTAATTACATAAATGCTTCAAAATTCACAAAAAGTGATGTTAGCTGATGAAGATTCTCATAGAAGAAAACTTATCAAATCTCCTAAACCAGTATTAACCACAGACCTTATTTTCGGCGTTTATCCAAAAACCCTCCAAAAATTCCATTCATTTCCCCATAGGCTTTGTCCAACTAACCATGGCGGAGTTAGTGCCTACAAAAAGACACCATTACTATCTCTCTCTAATGTAGTCAACTGGGTGGGACTTCCAACTTCATTGGCTGATCCCTCCTGGTGACCCTGTTGGAGTCATGTCCAACCGTGTCATCAGGAGGGATCAGCCAATCGTGAAGAAGAAAGTTGACTATTTCAAAATGGAGATAGCCTCAATGGCGCTGCCCATGCTGTCACAGGTGCTATAATGGCTCGGATACAAAGACGTGTCCTCTATCTATCTCTACGGTATTTACTGCAGTCCCCCTGAGATCCCTTGGCCCTACACAACTTTACTGTCCAATTTGCATAGGTTATTTGTACTTTTGCTGTCTTATGTTATTTCCCAACCCTGGGGGTATGAAGCAGTTAATTAAAACAGAAAGAAAAACAGAAAGTTATCTATCTGTCCTCTCTGTGGTTGTCCTCTCCTCATACTAGGACAGCAAACATTAGCTGTGTGCATCTGTTTGTTTGACTCTCACTGTCTGTTTTGATGTTGTGCAACATTCCTGGCTGTGATTCCTCTTCTGATGCACTTACTTTACATCCTCTCTCTCTCTCGCTCTCTCTTTCTCTCTCTCAACTGTCTCTCTCTCGCTCAACTGTGTCTGCAGAGGTTTATCGTAGTTTCTCAGAAAGGCTGATGCTCATTCTGCTACCTCTATATTTACAAAAGGAAGTGAGACATGTCTTGGGGGTATTGTTGTTGGTCTATGAGCCTTGCTTTTGAAAGTTTGTGTGTATTAAATAAAGCACCTGGCTGAGTTTAATGGAAGTTCTGTCTTAAACAGCAGGAAAAAAGGGGCTCCTTCTTTTTGTAGCAAAGATTTTGCAAGTGTGCATGTGTGTGTGTGTGTGTGTGTGTGTGTGTGTGTGTAGGACAGGGTGTGTGCATGCATGGGCATGAGTGATTTGTGTGAGAAGAAAGATATCCTATAATTGAGTTGTGATGCTACATTCCATGCAAAGTTCATTCCCAACAACTCCCGTCTTCAGCTCTGCAGCTGCAACTGTTCAGTCAGTGTGATACTCACAGGAATCAGCCTGGAAGCTGAGCAGAGAATGACACATTGTTCTGGCC
>NW_028156865.1:0-48676 GCF_964263955.1 Coregonus lavaretus
CAGTCAAAAGTTTGGAGACACCTACTCATTCAAGGGGTTTTCTTCATTTTTTTACTATTTTCTACATCTTAGAATAATAGTGAAGACATCAAAACTATGAAATAACACATATGGAATCATGTATTCTTCAAACAACCAAAAAAGTGTTAAACAAATCAAAATATATGTTATATTTCAGATTCTTCAAAGTAGCCACCCTTTGCCTTGATGACAGCTTTGCACACTCTTGGCATTCTCTCAACCAGCTTCATGAGGTAGTCACCTGAAATGCATTTAAATTAACAGGTGTGCCTTGTTAAAAGTCAATTCGTGGAATTTCTTTCCTTCTTAATGTGTTTGAGCCAATAAGTTGTTTTGTGACAAGTTAGGGGGGGGTATACAGAAGATAGCCCTATTTGGTAAAATACCAAGTCCATATTATGGCAAGAACAGCTCAAATAAGCAAATTGAAATGACAGTCCATCATTACTTTAAGACATGAAGGTCTGTCAATCCGGAAAAAGTGACACTGTCTGTGATTTATTTAGAATTCAAGGCACACTTAACCAGCATGGCTACCACAGCATTCTGCAGCGATACGCCATCCCATCTGGTTTGCGCTTAATGGGACTATCATTTGTTTTTCAACAGGACAATGACCCAAAACACACCTCCAGGCTGTGTAAGGGTTATTTGACCAAGAAGGAGAGTGATGGAGTGCTGCATCAGATGACCTGGCCTCCACAATCACCCGACCTCAACCCAATTGAGATGGTTTTGGATGAGTTGTACCGCAGCGTGAAGGAAAAGCAGCCAACAAGTGCTCAGCATATGTGGGAACTCCTTCAAGACTGTTGGAAAAGCATTCCAGATGCCTACCTCTTGAAGCTGGTTGAGAGAATGCCAAAAGTGTGCAAAGCTGTCATCAAGGCAAAGGGTGGCTACTTTGAAGAATCAAAAATCTCAAATATATTTTGATTTGTTTAACACTTTTTTGGTTCCTACATGATTCCATATGTGTTATTTCATAGTTTCGATGTCTTCACTATTATTCTACAATGTAGAAAATAGTAAAAATAAAGAAAAACCCTTGAATGAGTAGGTGTATCCAAACTTTTGACTGGTACTGTATGTTTGCAAATAGGTTTTTCCCAAATGTCTCTTGAATGTAACAATAAATGGGAACGGTATATTTTACCACTATCAAATTGTCAACAATAAAATCGTTCATCACCAGCATCTGATGCTCAAAAAGAAAAATAGTTGTTTAAGAAGATGCTGCTCAGCATCTGATGCTCAAAAAGAAAAATAGTTGTTTAAGAAGATGCTGCTCAGCATCAGATGCTGCTCAATTGTTACATCTTGGGGAATATAATGTGAAAACATGAAAAGAAAGAGTTCATGGCAAGCTGAAGAGCTGGTGTTCCAGGGAAAGTGGGAGACGTTTGACTAGTTGTTGGACATCCAACAAAAACGGTGAGAATACATAGGACTCAAGAGGCAGCTGAAGGAGCAGCACATCTGATTTCAGCCCGATTTTCATTTTCAGTTCGATTTGTACCCGTCTGTTAGGTTTATGTACTCTTGTTTGTATATTTCTGTTTTTTGTATTTGTTTTGTTCATCATAATTAATAAATAATAAAACTAATTTAAAAAATATATATATTAAAAATAGAAATCTGATTTCAGTCGCTTTACCCCAAAAAATTATTCCATAGCAGCATGCGTATGTTCCGTTCCAGTCAGAGTGGGAGGCAGCGGAGGGCCTGCGAGAGCTGGGGATCCAGGCGAAGCTGTCTGAAACTAAACTAGCTACACTTTGAAACGGCAGTGATATGTAAATGCTTCCATACAACCATTACACAGTAGGTAGTGTAAAGCATAGCGCAGATAATTTTCAGCCAACCTTTACTTGGAGTTACCTTACTCTGTCTGTTTTAAATATTTTAAATCAAATCTTCTCTCATTGCACACCCGTCGCTATGGGCGGGCCATAGGGGGCCGGGCCCGCCCCCAGAAATGCTTGTGCCCCCCCCCCCCCCCACTTGTGGGAATTTATTATTAAATATACGTACTGTAGGCTAATAATAATTGTGCCCTGCCCTCCCATGCATTTCATATGCCCCCCTTAAGACTGAGGTCTGGCGACGGGTCTGTCTCATTGATTGAGACAGGTGTGTGTACACCCCAAAGTTCCGCATGTCATGATGACACTCACCTGATTTGGACTTCATTTAATAATGGAGCATTTTCTCATGAATTCAAACAACCGCCCTGCAACTAGACATGGAAGTTTAGAAAACGTGTTGTCTTCCTAGTCAGGAATAGAGGAAGTATCGGCAAGTAAAGATTTATCTAAAAGTGCTATGCTTTACACTACGTACTGTGTAACGGCTTTATGGAAGCGTTCACATGTCACCGCCGTCTGTAGTTAAAACTGAATTTGTACACAAGGAGCTACACAAGACGGGATGGAAGACTAAGGCTAGATCTTACAAAACCTGGATAGGTATTTTAAGTATCAGCTAACCGTATCATACAGTTGACCACTTTGACCATGTATCATACATTGACCACTTTCTGCAAAAGATAGACAAAAAAATTAAGCTAATGAAATCTTAATCTACTTCTCTGCTTTACAAACAGAATAGAAATATATTCTACCAATCAGGATACAGCTGTTTTAGTATATATTTTAGTCATATACCTCTCTCTTTTATTAAACCTTTGTTTCCTCATATCTCTCAGAACATGGAGGTTTTTAACCCTTTCTACCTTGCATAGATTTTTTTGTGGTTTCATTTCTCTGTGCATGGTGCTTCTGTTGGAGAAAAACATAATATGTGGGTGTGGACACCAATCAGAGTGCTGAATTTGCCATCATGTTGAAAGAGCCTGCATGCTGGCTGCTCTGATGAACTCTCATTCTGCCACTGAGTCATTACTTAAGAACTACAGATGTATCACATAAATCCAGAGAGGCACCAGTACATCTAGTTGTAGGGAACTCTGTAGATTGTTCCATTGGGGTGCAAAGAAACCAAAAGCAGATTTACCCAACTCTGTGGAGACTGAAGGGATCTCTAGAGTTAGCCATCTGTGAGACCTGGTATGGTAACTAGTATGTCTAAAGCAGTGGCGGTTGGTGGCGTTTAAGACCAGGGAGGAGGATTTCTTCTAATACAGCATATTGGATGACTGTCATTCATATTCCATTCACCCAGTTCAATGTAACAGCAATAGGTTTAGGCTCCTACATGATACTCCAATTTTCCCTGTACCCATGAGGTTGCTACAACCTAGCCTATGAATGAAAGTTTACAATGTAGGTGCACAGGTCGAGAGGAGTATTTTGAGTAATCAAGGTGACAGACAGCGACATTTTCAATACCGCCTTGCACACCCTTGCCAGCATCTTACTAATCTAAGGTGTAATCTTTAGTCCAACAGTTGCAAATGAGAGTTTATATTGGACAAATTCAGGTATGTTTATCCCCGTTTCATTAAGTTTCCTTCTGTTTAAGAAATGTTTTTAAACAGAATCGGCGGAAAGAATTCCTCCCTGATCATACGCAAACACAGTTCACTTTCATAGCAGCCACATATAAACAGCATGATCACTTTGCTCATTGTATACAGTATATAATTCATTTTCGCAACTATCTCCATTCTCTCCTCCTCTCACCTTTTCCCATCGCTTGTGGACTTCAATGCACAACACATCAGCTGTCTGTGACCAGGCGAAAAAACCTTTCCAAGCCAAACCTTCATATCATAAACGCTAATCACTACACACAGCCTACATCATTGGCATGTAACCCTGTTCGCACGGAACCAGTATTACTAGAGAACCTTGGTTTTGTATTTCTTACCTCAGAATGTCTGTTCTTCCAGAAGATGATTCGGACGGGATTCGTTTTTTCCAAATTGCCCCCTGAAATTATCGTTTTTTTCTTCTTTTTTTCAATAAATTGACAGTTATGACAGAAAGCAGAATGTTTTTTTCTAGGCGTGAAGATATTTCAACAAGTCCAGGCGATAACGGGGCTACACTGATAACTCGTGCTTGGCTCCCAAGTTTCTAAACCATACCAAACCATCTTTGGAATAGTGTCGCTATAAGATTTTAATTGAGGAAGTGTGGTCATAATAATTAGGATATTTTAGCGGTCCGCAATACATCCTAAATGCCCCCCAGCCTTCAGATGCGAGCTAAACAGTGCACTTGCACTTGAGATGTGTTTTAAGGATATGGATGAGAAAGTAAACTTATCATTTTCAAACGTTTATGACAGTTGTATGCTGCTTTGCAATCTATTAACAGCAAGGGTTGCATAGGCGCAATATTTATGATGCATTTGGCAATATTCAATTCATTTGCACAAAACATATAAAGAAAAGCATTCACTGTGAATGTCGATACACGTAGGACCTTCATATAAAGGCTATGAAGCACTTCGTTTAATTTATCCAATCAGTTGTTGCTTTCTTACTCAAACCACTAAGCAAACTCGTACATCTAAAGGTTATAAATTATGTTAGGTATGGCGGATGTTTATGTAAGAGCAATGAATCGATCATTAACTCTCATTCTGCCACTGAGTCATTACTTAAGAACTACAGCTGTATCACGTAAATGAAGTGTTATTTGCATGTGAAAATGTCATGGGATGCATTTGTTCCATTGTTAACATTTTTGTTGGTGGCCCAGTCTTTGAAGGTATTCACAAATGAAGGAGGGTGGCTTTAAGCATCCTCATCATAAGCTCCACAAACCCTGCTGGCTTACCAACTACAAAATGTGCAGGATTGTAGATCCCAACAGTAATTGGCACTACAGATGTATGGTCTTAATTTGAGCCAGTTTGCTTCAGCAGGAAAAGAATCCTGCAGAAACATGAAATGGGAATTATTATGGGGATTATAATTAATGTACATTTTTGTAGGGGTTGATCCATTATTCCTAAGGGAAAATTAATTCTGACATTTCAAAGTGGAAATTACAAACTTCAGAAGCCTTTTTAAACCTGAAATGCACTAGATGTTTTACATTTCCTGCATTGCAGGAAGGTTCTCCTGCAACAGGGTGGTCAAATTAAGATCCTACATCCGTACTATTAGGCCAACTTCTTTCTTGGGCTGGCAATACCGGGTGGCAACGTAGTAGGCTATATGAATTACCATGCCTGGTTTTGCCCCTGTAGAGCAGTCGGCCTGCCAGAGGCGCATACAGGGACAGAGAGACTATATGGCGGGGGTCCACACATGATCTAAGGAGAGGGTATGTAATAATGTAATATTAACTAGTTAAACCTTTTTAATCCCAGGGCAGGGACAAATTGATGGTTGAGGCTTTCCGATTTCTTATCTCACTAGCTAGGTTTCTATCAATTTGTTGGAAGATTTTCATGTGAATATTCAGCCAAAGAATATGCAAATTTTACCAGCAGTGGTGTGTTTCCATCAACTGGCTTCTTGCCAATAAGAAAATGTGTGTACTGACGTGGTGCACATAAAAAGCATTTTATCGTTACATACTTTCTAATTTACCTAATAAAAAAATGAAATGATATGTGTTTCCATCCCATTTGGCACATAAAGTCTGCCATAAACAGTAAATGTGCCCAGTCTGGTCTTGGCACGTGCGCTATAGATGGATGACTTGGCACAGGCATTGGATCTATGTGCAACATGATCACAATCACTACTATTCAATAATTCAGTCTGACAAAGATGGAGAGAGGGCGTATTGGGGGGACTGACCCCTTGTTCAAGGCTCAGTGTAACAGCTAATCAGATCCCAAACATAGAGCAGGATTATAGCTGTCTATAGCCCTGTTGTTGAGCTGCCTCGTCAACCACTCTACAGAACCACCACTAGGGGGACTCCTTTACCTTTCAAAGTCATCTGAGAGTTTGAGCTATCCTCTACATCAAAACCTTCATGTCGCTCATTGCCTACCATGTGTTTCTCTACATGAACACTCAACACAGGTCAGACCGTATAGAGAAAGTCTGACCCATGACAGGGACGGGAGTAACTGAAAATACCAGAGGAGACCTGAACCGATAACAGTATGATAAAATCGTCTGAATCACCTGGTATGTAAACAAAGGCGTTTCGTGTGCGTGCCTCTTGGTCACAACAAATACTTTCTCCATCTTGATAATAGTTTCCTGTGCTGAAGAAAGTTGTGCTGTCGATCTAACGATGCATACTTGAATCGATTGGTAACTTGATAGGAGAGCAGTTATGGCTCTTACATTCATTTTAATACAGTTTGAAAAGTATTGAGGATAGCTAAAGGTGGGACCAAGTCGACTGTTATTCTAGTCACAAGCAAGTCTCAAGTCACAAGGTCTGAGTCTCAAGTTGAGTCCCATGTAGAACGGGTCAAGACTCAAGTCAAATCCAAGTCGTGCATTTTCTAAGAGCAAGTCAAGTCAAGTCGAGTCGAGTCACAAGTTTCCAAGTCAAGTCTCAAGTCAAGTAAAAACAAAATGTAGACATGTAACAACTTCTTCAACTACAAAAGTATATTTATCAAGGCTACCAGACAGCCCTTTTCATTATTTAGTCTACAACACATTTTGATTAGCCTATGTCATTGTATAGGGACCTTGTAGAAGTCATAAGGGAATGAAATCAGCAGAAGGCAAGGCAGGTTGACGTGCTCAGAGTGTAGATTTATTTACAGGTCTTGGTGATCCAATGGTGAGAGCGCCATATCATGCAAAATATTGAATCTGTCAAACACAGGAGCTTAAACGGGTAGGCCTACATAATATAAGCACTTGGCCCCCAGGATAATACAATTACCCAATTGGCAATTACAACCAACAAACTGGTCTACAATGTAACATCTATGGTTACGTCGGTACTGTCACGACTTCCACCGAAGCTGCCTCCTCTCCTGGTTTGGGCAGGCTTCGGGGTTCTTCGTCACCGGCCTTCTAGCCACTGCCGCTCCTCATCTCATCATTCCATTTGTTTTGTCTTGTTTTTTTACACACACCTGGTTCATATCCCCTCATCAGTCCCTGTATAAGTATTCCCTCTGGTTCACATGTCTTTGTGTGTGATTGTTTCCATGTGGAGGTGTCGTTAGCTCGGTGGAGCTTTATGTACTGTATCACGGGGATATTCACCCGTGTGTTTTGTTTTCTCCATTGCGCTGTTACACCACACTGTAGTTGTTTTACGCATTGTTGCGTACCGCTGTATTGGCCGAATAAACCATTTATTCTGTGATTTACACCTCCTGCGCCTGACTCCGTCCAAATCACCCGCTACAGAATCACACACCCAACAGCATGGAGTCAGCAGGAGCAAGGAATATGCCTGGAGTCGTTGAGCGGGTCCGGGAGCATTCCAACATGTTAGCCAGCTTGGGCGAAGCGATGGATCGGGTTCTCCAGGTCGTCCAGCGCCTGGAGAGGAGAGGACCCGACCCTGCGGAACCAGCTGAGCGACCGGATCCAGCCACCCACACCCCAGCACCCAGAGGTATTCACCTGTCTCAACCGAGGGAATACGACTGGACAGCAGCCCGCTGCCAGGGTTTCCTCCTGCAGCTGGACCTCTATTTTTCCACCATCAGCCATGCTCCATCGGATCGGGAGAAGGTGTCCGCCCTCGTCTCCTGCCTCTCAGATCACGTTCCGATGGAACTGGGTGGTGCAGCGATCCGGGAGAACAGAGGACGACAGATCCAGTGTCACTCTTGTGGCAAGAGAGGACATTCTGCTGCACAATGTCGTCAGAGTTATTCTGGGTCAGAACGTGGCAGGTAGGGCACTCTCGCATCACCCCAGGTAGCGCAAACCCACACTCGTTCAGAGCCCTCTGCTGCGCATTTCACCATCCACGCCAAATTCCTTGATTACGCTGGTAGATTCAGGCGCAGCTGGGAACTTTATGGACAGGTCTTTAGCAAATAGTCTACGTATTACATGGGTACCCCTGTCCATTCCATTGCCCATCAAAGCACTTGACAGTCGATCATTAGCGTCAGGTTTTGTTAGGGAGGTTACAGCACCAGTCACTATGATTACGCAGGAGACCCATATGGAGCAAATCACCTTTCATATTATTGAGTCCCCTGATTTCCCTGTTGTGTTAGGCCTTCCCTGGCTAGCACTACACGACCCCACTTTTCATGGCCGCAGAGGGTTCTCACGGGTTGGTCGCAAGAGTGTCAGGGTAGGTGTCTAGCTGTTTCCGTTGGTGCAACCACGGTGGAAAGTTCAGACACTACCTCCACCGTGCGCATTCCCCCCGAATACCTCGACTTGGTGCACACGTTTTCCAAAATGAAGGCAACCAAATTACCACCCCATCGGGCGGGGGATTGCGCAATAAACCTCCGGTTAGACGCTGTACCTCCCAGGAGTCATGTATATCCCCTGTCGTAGGCTGAAACGGAGGCTATGGAGACATACGTCTCCGAGTCCCTGCGCCAGGGGTTCATACGTCCCTCCACATCGCCCGCCTCCTCAAGTTTCTTTTTTGTGAAGAAGAAAGACGGGGGTCTGCGCCCTTGCATTGATTACCGTGCACTTCATCAAACTATCATTCGCTATAGTTACCATCTACCCTCATCTCCTCTGTTATCGAATCAATGCATGGGGCACGCTTCTTCATGAAATTAGATCTCAGGAGTGCGTACAACCTGGTGCGTGTCCAGGAAGGGGACGAGTGGAAGACAGCATTTAGTACAACCAAGGGGCATTATGAATGCCTGGTAATGCCGTACGGGTTGATGAATGCTCCATCAGTCTTCCAGTCCTTTGTGAACAAGGTGTTTCAGGACATGCTTGGTCGCGGTGTGGTGGTCTACATCGATGACATCCTGGTGTATTCCGCTACGCACGCTGAGCATGTGTCCCTGGTTCGCAGAGTGCTGGGCCGACTGTTGGAGCATGACCTGTATGCCAAGGCAGAAAAGTGTCTGTTCTTCCAACAATCCATCTCCTTTCTCGGATACCACATCACCACCTCAGGTGTGGAGATGGAGGGAGACCGCATTTCAGCCGTGTGTAATTGGCCTACTACAACCACGGTAAAGGAGGTGCAGCGCTTCATTGGCTTTGCAAATTATTATCGGAGCTTTATCCGGGGCTTTGGCAAGGTCGCAGCTCCCATCACCTCTCTGTTGAAGGGTGGGCCGTCCCGGCTCCGCTGGTCTGCTGAGGCTGACAGGGCTTTCAGTTACCTGAGGGCTCTGTTCACCTCAGCCCCGGTGCTGGCCCATCCCGATCCATCATTGCTGTTCTTAGTGGAGGTGGATGCATCCGAGGTAGGGGTAGGCGCTGTCCTATCACAACGCTTGGGCATGCCACCCAAGATCCACCCTAAGATTCTCTAAGAAGCTCAGCCCGGCGAAGCAGAACTATGACGTTGGTGATCGGGAGCTGTTGGCTGTTGTCAGAGCCCTGACAGCGTGGAGGCACTGGCTCTAGGGGGCGAAACACCCTTTCCTCGTCTGGACTGACCACCGTAACCTGGAGTACATCCGGGCAGCGAGGAGGCTGAACCCTTGCCAGGCCAGATGGGCCTTGTTCTTCACCCGGTTTGATTTCACGCTGTCCTATATACAAGGCACAAAGAATGTGAAGGCAGACGCACTGTCCCTCCACTCCTGTAACTCCTGTAACATCTGCTCAAGGCCCAGTAATTTAGTATCTATTGGCTCTTATATGATGAGTACCAGCACCCACAATGACTACCAGCATCTATTCCAGTCCACTTCCAGCACTGGTTCAATGTAGCCAGTAGCTCAAACTCTCAGATGACTTTGTTTGGGAAAGGTGTAATGGTTTTGTAGAGTGCTTTATGAGGCAGCTCAATAACAGGCCTATAGACTTCTTATATCTCTCAGATACAGGACAGACACTTCAGAACAAATTTCGTTTAGATTTTTTGGGGGGACTATCTGTTGTTCTATGTAGTGAATCTGGCCTGATAATTTAGCCAATAAGCCACAAAGTATAAGCATTTTAAAGTCAAATAAATCTGGATGTCTGTCAGTAGCTTTATAAAACATTATAAAAGCACAGTGACTTCAATAAATGGAAAGACTAGCAATATAATAGTATAATACACAGGACAGTATACATCTATTGCCAAGTTACACAACTTTGGAATTATTCTTGTTGTGAGCTTTTATGACTCACAACAAGGACACCCAAAAGTGACCTAAAACAATCATTGGTGACATTCATCTTGGTTATTATAATCAAAGTTAGCAAATTCTACAAGCTGGATTGGAGTGTTTTCTTTTCCACTCCTGTAACTCCTGTAACATCTGCTCAAGGCCCAGTAATCTGGAGATCTTCTCCATCAGCTCCATCACCTGATGAAGGTATGTGCTAGTGTTACTGAACACATGATGCCTCTCCCCACAGAGCCTCACTATCTCTTTAAGAGGAGGGTCTGCCTGTTCAATAAATGTATATATGCTCATATGTTTCAGGTCCTCTCCATGAGTGAAGAGGACAATGGTTTTCTTGCGTACACTAAATGACCAAAAGTATGTGGACACCTACTCATCAAACATCTAATTCCAAAATCATGGCCATTAATATGGAGTTGTTCCCCTCTTTGCTGCTAAAACAGCCGCCACTCTCTTGGGAAGGCTTTCCACTAGATGTTGGAACATTGCTGCGGGGACTTGCTTCCATTTAGCCACAAGAGCATTAGTGAGGTCGCGCTCTGATGTTGAGCGATTAGGCCTGGCTCGCAGTCGGCATTCCAATTCATCCCAAAGGTGTTTGATGGGGTTGAGGTCAGGGCTCTGTGCAGGCCAGTCAAGTTCTTCCACACCGATCTCGACAAACCATTTCTGTATGGACCTCGCTTTGTGCATGGGGGCATTGTCATGCTGAAACAGGAAAGGGCCTTCCCCAAACTGTTGCCACAAAGTTGGAAGCACAGAATCATCTAGAATGTCATTGTATGGTGATGCGTTAAGATGTCCAAAAGTTAGAACTGGTGCTCCCTAGCTGAGAAACCTAAATCTACAGTATCAGACAGAATTTAGGAACACCAGAAACATTTGTGGATACAGTGCTAAACTTGAAGTACTGGTGGTTCTCACTGTGAAGTGAATTTGATACAATGTATCGGTCTACTCACCAGTGTGCTCTGAACAAGAAACAACAATAAAGTACAGTAGATTTTCCACATTGCTCACAAACAGCACATTTGAAA
Source organism: Coregonus lavaretus (assembly GCF_964263955.1). Classification (NCBI taxonomy): domain Eukaryota; kingdom Metazoa; phylum Chordata; class Actinopteri; order Salmoniformes; family Salmonidae; genus Coregonus; species Coregonus lavaretus. Next base: position 11,193 of record NW_028156865.1, read on the forward strand.
TTTTTTCCCAGATAGAATTGTTGCACATCAAAATATTTCAAATCAAATCAAATCAAATCAAATTTTATTGGTCACATGCGCCGAATACAACAGGTGCAGACATTACAGTGAAATGCTTACTTACAGCCCTTAACCAACAGTGCATTTATTTTAAACAAAAAAAGTAAGAATAAAACAACAACAAAAAAAGTGTTGAGAAAAAAAAAGAGCAGAAGTAAAAAATAAAGTGACAGTAGGGAGGCTATATATACAGGGGGGTACCGTTGCAGAGTCAATGTGCGGGGGCACCGGCTAGTTGAGGTAGTTGAGGTAATATGTACATGTGGGTAGAGTTAAAGTGACTATGCATAAATACTTAACAGAGTAGCAGTAGCGTAAAAAGGATGGGGTGGGGGGGGCAGTGCAAATAGTCCGGGTAGCCATGATTAGCTGTTCAGGAGTCTTATGGGCATAGTCCATCCAATGGTCTACTGTGTCTGTACAGTCATGTGAAGCATATGCTCAATGCACAAACAGTTAAAGCAATAGTCATTTCAAGATAGACAGGGTGACTACTGCAAGGTAAAAAAAATAAGAGTCATGAAAACCTAAAAAATGTCAGACAGTGATTCAGAGGTCACCTCAATAAGAACAACTATGTCTAGACTACTCTATGTTTACAAGCAGAGAGCTACAGTGGAAAATCACTCAACCTAAACCAACAATTCATTGACCTAGTCCCCCTTGAGCCCACTCAGCCTAAACCAACAACTCATATACCTAGTTCACATTGAGCAGACTCAGCCTAAACCAACAACTCATAGGCCTAGTCCCCCTTGAGCTCACTCAGCCTAAACCAACAACTCATTAACCTAGTCGCCGTTGAGGCCACTCAGCCTAAACCAACAACTCATAGACCTAGTCCCCATTGAGCATCAGACAACACCAAGCAGCTTTTCCAACGACTCATAAAGAAGGGCCCTGATTCCTCCCACAATGAGTCGTATAACAACCATCTGAGGAGAACTATGTTGTAGCCTATATGTTTGACCACTTGGCCTTTCACCTTTGGTGACAAATGTCTTTAAAGCCATTTCTCTCAGATTCACTGTTTCCGTAGACTGCTCTTTGTCTTTGTAGTGCAGTTCAGGTGACTGCCTTTCCCTTAGTCTGTCTCCTTTCCCTCATTTCAACATGAGTACAACATGAGTCCTGAAAACAATGGCACTATACTTTGCCTAAATCTGTTCTGCAAGTTCATGTCCTTAAAGATTAGAATGTTCCTTTGCGGTTAGCCTAAAAGATGGCAAGATAGTTCACACATTCATCATTCAGGCCAGGCTTACTATCAAACAGATGTTTCTGGTTCGTCCCTAACTTGTTCCTACTTGTAGCAGGGCTCATTTACAGGAATCCTTTTCTCTAACTTTGAGTCACATTAATTCATGAGATAATGTTTCTGCAGTGAATGTATGTATGTAAGGTCTCATGCAAGTCAAGATGTCCTTAGCTGAATGTCAAAAAGATGCATAACCAGCATTGTTAAAATAACTTTTTTGTATTAAATCTGACCATACCAGTTCACACTCTAAAAGAAGACAATGTTCAAATGTAGTCCATGAAGAGGCGTTAGGATTATTGTCACGCCCTGATCGAGAGAACTCTTGTTGGTTGGTCAGGGTGTGAATGTCTAGGTTATTAGATTCTATGTTTAGGATCTAGTATATGTATTTCTATGTTTGGCCAGGTGTGATTCCCAATCAGAGGCAGCTGTCGCTCGTTGTCTCTGATTGGGGATCATACTTAAGTAGCCTGTTTGCCTACCTTAGTGGTGGGATCTTGTTGTGTTCATGTGTTAGGCTTGTATTGTGTATAGCCTTGGACTTCACGTTATGTTGGTTTGTGTTTATTATTAATAAACATGTTCACATCGCACGCTGCACCTTGGTCCGTCCCGTCCTTCGACGTCCGTGACAATTATGTGGACAGCTATTCTGCCGTACAATTACAAACTGCAGGAACAATACATTTGGTCAAAATTGAGTTAAGACCAAAATCAGGCTTTATCGTATCAATTTTTAAGTGTCCTTGTTCAATTATTTGTATTCAGTTTCAGAGAAAATGGAGTGTCAAATTTGCAGTAACTACAAAATTCAAGTAAAACCCATGTCAAGGAGAAATAAGTGAAGTTACTAAGTGAATTTGTGGTCCTCTGTAGCTCAGCTGGTAGAGCACGGCGCTTGTAACGCCAAGGTAGTGGGTTCGATCCCCGGGACCACCCATACACAAAAATGTATGCACGCAAGACTGTAAGTCGCTTTGGATAAAAGCGTCTGCTAAATGGCATATTATTATATTATTATTAAGTTACTGCACTCAGGCTTTGTTCCACTGTGTTTTGACTGCAGTTACTTCGGTTTTCCCTGGTATTCCATCACGCTCTGAGATCAGGCCATCCCAATCAAGACACACCCTCACACTCACCACGAGAAGCCAGTGATCCAGTTATCACAACAATAAACACGGCAACATCCCGCAGGAAAGATGACGGTTGAACTCGTATTGAACCGCAAATTCCCACATGTTGGTAAAAAAGACAACAAATGACAGGGTTATAATGATAGTTATACAAAGTCAAATATTTCTTAAAAGTGTAACCATTCTCCGTGATGAAATAGTTCTTACCTTATGGCGAACAAATGCTTGAGGATTATACTACAAAACAACATTAAAAACATAAACATGAAATACAGTTGGAATGTAGTTAGAACTCTCAAACTGTTTCCATTAAACAAAAAAACAAAGTTTATCAACACATTTAGATTTTAAATAGTGCACTTTTCTTTTGCATTACCCATTTAATTGTTTAAGATCATACAAAGGCAGAGTGCAGTATCAGCATTTTAGGGGTCATAGGTCAGATCAGTGGTCATGGTTGATGCATAAAACATAACTTCATTATAAGATAAAACATCAGTGCATTATCACTGATCAACCTACAACATATTTGTCTGGACAGCAAAATAAACGTTAAAGTCATTTTTCTCAGATTCACTGTTTGCATTGAATGCTCTTTGCCTTTGTAGGGCAGTTCAGGTTGCTGCCCTTTCCCCTTAGTCTGCCTCCTGTCCCTCATATCGACATGTTTATACCACCCTCAAAACAATGGCACTATACTTTGCTTCAACTTGTTCTGCCAGTTGATGTCCTTAAAGATTATAATGTTTCAATGTGGTTAGTCTAAAATATTACAAGATACAGTGGTTTGTGAAAGTATTCACCCCCTTGGGCATTTTTCCTATTTTGTTGCCTTACAACCTGGAATTAAAATAGATTTTTGTTTTATTGTGAAACAAACAAGAAATTAGACAATGGTCCCGTGTAGCTCAGTTGGTAGAACATGGTGCTTGCAATGCCAGGGTTGTGGGTTCGATTCCCACGGGGGACCAGTATGAAAAAATGTATGCACTCACTAACTGTATGTCGCTCTGGATAAGAGCGTCTGCTACATGACTAAAAATATATATATATATTTTTTTTTAAACAGAACTTTAGTGTGCATAACTATTTCCCTGTATTTAGCGCCATCCATCATTCCTTCAATTCTGACCAGTTTCCCAGTCCCTGCCGATGAAAAACATCCCCACAGCATGATGCTGCCACCACCATGCTTCACTGTGGTGATGGTGTTCTCGGGGTGATGAGAGGTGTTGGGTTTGCGCCAGACATTTTCTTATCTGACCAGAGTACCTACTTCCATATGTTTGGGGAGTCTCCCACATGCCTTTTGGCGAACAACAAACGTGTTTGCTTATATTTTCTTTAAGCAATGCCTTTTTTTCTGGCCACTCTTCCGTAAAGCCCAGCTCTGTGGAGTGTACGGGTTAAAGTGGTCCTATGGACAGACACACCAATCTCTGCTGTGGTACTTTGCAGGGTTATCTTTGGTCTCTTTGTTGCCTCTCTGATTAATGCCCTCCTTGCCTGGTCCGTGAGTTTTGGTGGGCGGCCCTCTTGGCAGGTTTGTTGTGGTGTCATATTCTTTCAATTTTTTAATAATGGATTTAATGGTGCTCCGTGGGATGTCCAAAGTTTCTGATATGTTTTTATAACTTCTCCACAACTTTGTCCCTGACCTGTTTGGAGAGCTCCTTGGTCTTCATGGTGTCGCTTGCTTGGTGGTGCCCCTTGCTTAGTGTCATAAATGCTGTAGGTGGGTGTAGTGGTGGAATCAAGCGCAGGACACCGAAGTATAGTCCAAAAGACTTTAGTGGAATATCCAACAAGGAAAACAGAACAAACTTGCCCGAAGGCGAAACTACGCACGTAGGCGACAAACAAAAGGCGCACTACACAGGTGCGTAAAACGCTCCAACACAGTGGAGTAAAGCTCAACCGAGCGAATAAGGAAATCGACAAGCAAACATACGACAGGAACAATCACACACAAACACAGACACACCCAACGAGACTTAAATAGAACACTAATGAGGACTAACTAGACACAGGTGTACAACATCAAGACCAAACCAAACGAACATGAAACATAGATCGTTGGCAGCTAGTACTCCGGGGACGACGACCGCCGATGCCTGCCCGAACCAGGAGGAGGAGCAGCCTCGGCCGAAACCGTGACAGTACCCCCCCCTTGACGCGCGGCTCCAGCCGTGCGCCGACCCCGGCCTCGGGGACGACCAGGAGGACGCGGAGCAGGGTGCGCGGGATGGTCCCGGTGGAACTCCGACAGGAGAGATGGGTCTAGGATGTCCCTCCGCGGCACCCAGCACCGCTCCTCCGGGCCGTACCCCTCCCACTCCACGAGATACTGGAGACCCCCCATCCGGCGTCTGGAGTCCAAGATGGACCGAACGGTGTACGCCGGAGCCCCCTCGATGTCCAATGGGGGCGGAGGAGTCTCTCCTATCTCATTGTCCTGGAGTGGACCAGCTACCACCGGCCTGAGAAGAGACACATGGAACGAGGGGTTAATATTCTTATATTCAACAGGTAGATGTAACCTATAACACACCTCGTTCAATCTTCTCAGGACTTTAAAGGGCCCCACAAACCGCCGACCCAGCTTCCGGCAGGGCAGGCAGAGGGGCAGGTTTCTGGTAGAGAGCCAGACTCGATCTCCGGGTGCGTACACCGGCCCCTCACTGCGGTGGAGATCGGCGCTCGCCTTGTGACGAAGGACGGCCCGCTGCAGGTGGACGTGGGCAGCGTTCCACGTCTCTTCCGAGCGCCTCATCCAATCATCCACCGCAGGGGCCTCGATCTGGCTCTGCTGCCATGGTGCCAGAACCGGCTGGTAACCCAATACACATTGGAAAGGGGTTAGGTTAGTAGAGGAGTGGCGGAGAGAGTTCTGGGCCATCTCGGCCCAGGGAATGTAACGCGCCCACTCCTCAGGCCGGTCCTGGCAATACGACCTCAGAAACCTACCCACATCCTGGTTAACACGTTCTACCTGCCCGTTACTCTCCGGGTGGTACCCCGAGGTAAGGCTAACCGAGACCCCCAAACGCTCCATAAACGCTCTCCACACACGGGAGGTAAACTGAGGGCCTCGATCAGACACTATATCCTCGGGGACCCCGTAATGCCGGAAGACGTGGGTAAATAGGGCCTCAGCGGTCTGTAGGGCAGTAGGAAGACCCGACATAGGGAGAAGACGACAGGCCTTAGAGAACCGGTCCACAACGACCAGGATGGTGGTATTCCCCTGAGAGAGGGGAAGGTCTGTTACAAAATCCACCGAGAGGTGGGACCATGGTCGTTGTGGAACGGGTAGGGGCTGTAACTTACCCCTGGGCAGATGTCGGGGCGCCTTACACTGGGCGCACACCGAGCAGGAGGAGACGTAAACCCTCACATCCCTAGCCAAAGTAGGCCACCAGTATTTAGTGCTAAGGCAATGCACTGTCCGGCCAATACCCGGATGTCCAGAGGAGGGTGACGTGTGAGCCCAGTAGATGAGTCGATCCCGAATCTCGAGCGGAACGTAACTCCGACCCTCAGGACATTGTGGAGGGCTGGGGTCGGTAAGCAACGCTCGCTCGATCTCGGCATCGACCTCCCACACCACCGGTGCCACAAGGCAAGACTCCGGTAGTATGGGAGTAGGCTCAACGGACCTCTCCTCCGTGTCATACCGCCGGGACAGTGCATCTGCCTTACCATTCTGGGACCCAGGGATGTACGTGATTTTAAATACGAACCTGGTGAGAAACATACTCCATCGAGCCTGGCGAGGGTTCAGTCTCCTCGCTGCCCGGATGTACTCCAGGTTCCGATGGTCAGTCAAAATGAGGAAAGGGTGTTGAGCCCCCTCAAGCCAATGCCTCCACACCTTAAGGGCTTGAACTACAGCTAACAGCTCCCTGTCCCCAACGTCATAGTTACGCTCCGCCGGGCTGAGCTTTTTGGAGTAAAAAGCACAGGGGCGGAGTTTAGGTGGCGAGCCGGACCGTTGAGAGAGAACTGCCCCTATAACAGCCTCAGACGCGTCCACCTCAACCTGAAATGGAATTGTGGGATCCGGATGCGCCAGCACCGGATGCAAACAGGTCCTTCAGTCTCACAAAGGCCCTGTCCGCATCAGCTGACCACTGCAGGCGCACCGGACCCCCCTTCAGAAGGGACGTGATGGGAGCTGCCACCTGTCCAAAACCCCGGATAAACCTCCGGTAGTAATTCGCAAAGCCCAAGAACTGCTGCACCTCTTTTACAGTGGTTGGAGTTTGCCAATTACGCACAGCGGACACACGATCCACCTCCATTCTCACCCCTGACGCGGACAACCGATAACCCAAAAAGGAGACCGACTCCTGGAAAAACAGACATTTCTCTGCCTTGACATATAGGTCGTGCTCCAACAGCCTCCTCAATACATGTCGCACCAGGGTTATATGCTCGGCTCGGGTAGACGAGTACACCAGAATATCATCAATGTACACGACCACCCCTTGTCCCTGCATATCCCGGAAAATGTCATCTACGAAGGATTGGAAGACTGATGGAGCATTCATCAACCCATATGGCATGACAAGATACTCGAAATGACCTGACGTGGTACTAAACGCCGTTTTCCATTCATCGCCCTCCCTAATGCGCACCAAGTTATACGCGCTCCTGAGATCCAATTTTGTGAAAAACCGCGCCCCATGCAATGACTCCGTCATGGTCGCAATAAGAGGGAGTGGATAACTGTATTTCACAGTAATCTGATTGAGACCACGGTAATCAATGCACGGGCGCAACCCTCCATCTTTCTTTTTCACAAAAAAGAAACTCGAAGAGGCGGGGGAAATGGAAGGCCGAATGTATCCCTGTCTCAAAGATTCGGCTGTGTAAGTCTCCATAGCTTTCCTTTCCTCTTGAGACAAAGGATACACATGGCTCCGTGGGAGCGCTGCTCCTGCCTGGAGATCAATCGCACAATCCCCCTGTCTATGGGGAGGCAACTGCGTCGCCCTAGTTTTGCTAAACACAAGAGCTAAATCCCCATATTCAGGCGGAATGTGCAGTGCGGGCACTTGGTTTGGACTTTCCACCGAAGTCGCCCACACGGAAACACCCAGACATCGCCCCTCACACTGAGCAGACCACCCATCGAGAGCCCTCTGTTGCCACGAAATAGCAGGGTTATGGGTGCTTAACCAGGGAATCCCCAGCACCACTGGGTACGCAGGAGAGTCGATCAGATACAGCTGTATAGTCTCTTCATGACCCCCCTGCGCACACATCCTAAGTGGCGCTGTGACCTCCCTGATCAACCCCGACCCCAACGGGCGGCTATCTAAGGCATGTACGGGAAAAGGTTTGTCAACAGGTAGGAGAGGGATCCCTAACTCTAAACAAAACTTTCGATCAACAAAATTCCCAGCTGCGCCTGAATCTACTAGCGCCTTATGCTGGGAATGAGGTGCAACCTGTGGAAAACCAACAGGTATACAAAAGTGCGCAACAGAAAGCTCTGGGTAAGCGGGGCGTCTACTCACCTGGGAGGCCCCCCCAGTGCGTGGCCTGTTGTCCTCTCCCCCGGAGAACCCTCCCCAGCACCTGGCCGCAGTGTGCCCTCCACGACCGCACTTGGTGCAGGAGACAGGCCCCCTCGGGCTCTTCCTCCTCCGCTCTCTGGCGCCAGCGCCCCCAAGCTCCATGGGGCACGGCTCGGAGGCGCTGGAGGGTGAAATGGACGGACCCCCCTCGGAACGTCCGCGGGTAGCTAGCAGGTTATCCAGCCTGATGGACATGTCGACCAACTGGTCGAACGAGAGGCTGGTGTCCCTACAGGCCAGCTCCCTACGGACGTCCTCGCGTAGACTACATCTGTAGTGATCGATGAGAGCCCACTCATTCCACCCTGCATCCGCCGCTAGAGTACGGAATTCTAAGGCGAACTCCTGGGCACTCCTCCTCCCCTGCCGGAGGAAGACCAGACGCTCCCCCGCCGCTTTCCCCTCCGGGGGATGGTCAAACACCGCCCTGACCAAACCAAACGAACATGAAACATAGATCGGTGGCAGCTAGTACTCCGGGGACGACGACCGCCGATGCCTGCCCGAACCAGGAGGAGGAGCAGCCTCGGCCGAAACCGTGACACTTAGTGGTGTTGCAGACTCTGGAGCCTTTCAGAACAGGTGTATATATACTGAGATCATGTGACAGATCATGTGACACTTAGATTGCACACAGGTGGACTTTATTTAACTAATTATGTGACTTCTGAAGGTAATTGGTTGCACTAGATCTTATTTAGGGGCTTCATAGCAAAGGGGGTGAATACATATGCACGCACCACTTATCCGTTATTTATTTTTTATAATTTTTTGAAACAAATTATTTTTTAAATTTCACTTCACCAATTTGGACTATTTTGTGTATGTCCATTACATGAAATCCAAATAAAAATCAATTTAAATTACAGGTTGTAATGCAACTAAATAGGAATAACGCCAAGGGGGATGTATACGTTTGCAAGGCACTGTAGTTCACACATTCATCATTCAGGCCAGGCTTACTATCAAACAGATACTGTAGGTCATATTGCTGGTTTGTTTATAACTTGTTTCCTGCTTGTAGCAGGGCGCGTTTAGAGGAATCAATTTCTCTAACTATAAGTCACATCATTTCATGAGAAAATGATTCTGCAGTGAATGTATGTATGTATATACAGTTGAAGTCAGAAGTTTACATACACTTAGGTTGGAGTCATTAAAACTTGTTTTTCAACCACTCCACAAATGTCTTGTTAACAAACTATAGTTTTGGCAAGTCGGTTAGGACATCTACTTTGTGCATGACACAAGTAATTTTTCCAACAATTGTTTACAGACAGAATATTTCACTTATAATTCACTGTATCACAATTCCAGTGGGTCAGAAGTTTACATACACTAAGTTGACTGTGCCTTTAAACAGCTTGGGAAATTCCAGAAAATGATGTCATGGCTTTAGAAGCTTCTGATAGGCTAATTGACATCATTTAAGTCAATTGGATGTGTACCTGTGGATGTATTTCAAGGCCTACCTTCAAACTCAGTGCCTCTTTGCTTGACATCATGGGAAAATCAAAATAAATCAGCCAAGACCTCAGAAAAAAATGTGTAGACCTCCACAAGTCTGGTTCACCCTTGGGAGAAATGTCCAAACGCCTGAAGGTACCACGTTCATCTGTACAAACAATAGTACGCAAGTATAAACACCATGGGACCACGCAGCCGTCATACCGTTCAGGAAGGAGACGCGTTCTGTCTCCTAGAGATGAACGTACTTTGGTGTGAAAAGTGCAAATCAATCCCAGAACAACAGCAAAGGACCTTGTGCATATTCTGGAGGTATCTACAGTGGGGAAAAAAGTATTTAGTCAGCCACCAATTGTGCAAGTTCTCCCACTTAAAAAGATGACAGAGGCCTGTAATTTTCATCATAGGTACACGTCAACTATGACAGACAAATTGAGAAAAAAAATCCAGAAAATCCCATTGTAGGATTTTTAATGAATTTATTTGCAAATTATGGTGGAAAATAAGTATTTGGTCACCTACAAACAAGCAAGATTTCTGGCTCTCACAGACCTGTAACTTATTCTTTAAGAGGCTCCTCTGTCCTCCACTCGTTACCTGTATTAATGGCACCTGTTGAACTTGTTATCAGTATAAAAGACACCTGTCCACAACCGCAAACAGTCACACTCCAAACTCCACAATGGCCAAGACCAAAGAGCTGTCAAAGGACACCAAAAACAAAATTGTAGACCTGCACCAGGCTGGGAAGACTGAATCTGCAATAGGTAAGCAGCTTGGTTTGAAGAAATCAACTGTGGGAGCAATTATTAGGAAATGGAAGACATACAAGACCACTGATAATCTCCCTCGATCTGGGGCTCCACGCAAGATCTCACCCCGTGGGGTCAAAATGATCACAAGAACGGTGAGCAAAAATCCCAGAACCACACGGGGGGACCTAGTGAATGACCTGCAGAGAGCTGGGACCAAAGTAACAAAGCCTACCATCAGTAACACACTACTCCGCCAGGGACTCAAATCCTGCAGTGCGAGACGTGTCCCCCTGCTTAAGCCAGTACATGTCCAGGCCCGTCTGAAGTGCATTTGGATGATCCAGAAGAGGATTGGGAGAATGTCATATGGTCAGATGAAACCAAAATATAACTTTTTGGTAAAAACTCAACTCGTCATGTTTGGAGGACAAAGAATGCTGAGTTGCATCCAAAGAACACCATACCTACTGTGAAGCATGGGGTTGGAAACATCATGCTTTGGGGCTGTTTTTCTGCAAAGGGACCAGGACGACTGATCCGTGTAAAGGAAAGAATGAATGGGGCCATGTATCGTGAGATTTTGAGTGAAACCCTCCTTCCATCAGCAAGGGCATTGAAGATGAAACGTGGCTGGGTCTTTCAGCATGACAATGATCCCAAACACACCGCCCGGGCAACGAAGGAGTGGCTTCGTAAGAAGCATTTCAAGGTCCTGGAGTGGCCTAGCCAGTCTCCAGATCTCAACCCCATAGAAAATCTTTGGAGGGAGTTGAAAGTCTGTGTTGCCCAGCGACAGCCCCAAAACATCACTGCTCTAGAGGAGATCTGCATGGAGGAATGGGCCAAAATACCAGCAACAGTGTGTGAAAACCTTGTGAAGACTTACAGAAAACGTTTGACCTGTGTCATTGCCAACAAAGGGTATATAACAAAGTATTGAGAAACTTTTGTTATTGACCAAATACTTATTTTCCACCATCATATGCCAATAAATTCATTAAAAATCCTACAATGTGATTTTCTGGAATTTTTTTCTCTCATTTTGTCTGTCATAGTTGACCTGTACCTATGATGAGAATTACAGGCCTCTCTCATCTTTTTAAGTGGGAGAACTTGCACAATTGGTGGCTGACTAAATACTTTTTTTCCCCACTGTATATCCACAGTAAAACGAGTCCTATTTCGACATAACCTGAAAGGCCGCTCAGCAAGGAAGAAGCCACTGCTCCAAAACCGCCATAAAAAAGGCAGATTACGGTTTGTAACTGCACATGGGGACAAAGATCGTACTTTTTGGAGAAATGTCCTCTGGTCTGATGAAACAAATATAGAACTGTTTGGCCATAATGACCATCGTTATGTTTGGAGGAAAAGGGGGGATGCTTGCAAGCCGATGAACACCATCCCAAACGTGAAGTACAGGGGTGGCAACATCATGGTGTGTGGGTGCTTTGCTGCAGGAGGGACTGGTGCACTTCACAAAATAGATGGCATCATGAGGAAGGAAAATTATGTGGATATATTGAAGCAACATCTCAAGTCATCAGTCGGGAAGTTAAAGCTTGGTCACAAATGGGTCTTCCAAATGGACAATGACCCCAAGCATACTTCCAAAGTTGTGGCAAAATAGCTTAAGGACAACAAAGTCAAGGTATTGGAGTGGCCATCACAAAGCCCTGACCTCAATCCTATAGAAAATATGTGGGCAGAACTGAAAAAGCGTGTGCGAGCAAGGAGGCCTACAAACCTGACTCAGTTACACCAGCTCTGTCAGGAGGAATTTAGTGTGGGAAGCTTGTGGAAGGCTACCCGAAACATTTTACCCAAGTTAAACAATTTAAAGGCAATGCTACCAAATTCTAATTGAGTGTATGTAAACTTCTGACCCACTGGGAATGTGAGGATAGAAATAAAAGCTGAAATAAATCATTCTCTCTACTATTATTCTGACATTTCACATTCTTAAAATAACTTTTTTAATTAAATCTGGCCATACCAGTTCACACCCTAAAAGAACACAATGTTCAAATGTAGTCCATGAAGAGGCATCAGGATTATGTGGACAGCTATTCTGCTGAACTTTTACACACCAGAGTAACAACACATTTGGTCATAATTGAGTTAAGACCGAAATCAGGCTATATATGGTATCTGTTTTATGAGGTGACAAAGTGTGCTGTTTAAATTATCTTCCGTTTCAGAAAAAATGTAGTGTCAAATTTGCAGTAACTACAAAATCCAAGTAAAAACCAAGGCAAGCAGCAGTAAGCGAAGTTACTAAGTGAAGTTACTGGTTTTTCGTATCCGCCAGTTTGTCATTATTGCCGTCACCGGTGTTAAAACGGCCAGCTTCAGTCAGCTGATTCTAGCCATTCCTTCTGGTTAGTTCTAGTCGGGCAGCTATGTCTCCCATTCAGAGGACCCCCACTTTTGTTAGTGTCTTATTGGTTAATGTCACGCCAAATACTTATCACTACATTTTGTTCAGCCTATCAGTGGCCTTGATTCCCGGGACTTCAGTTTCAGTTAGTCTATGACCCAGCACGCTGTGTGTTCAGAAACATGCTTTCCCCATCCTGATGAGCATTTCCACAGTTTCCCTCCTGCTGAACTTTTCCTCCTGTGGACTGAATCCCTGTATGTCTGATGTTTAATTGTGCGTGCATCTAAACGTAAGTGCCTTGAGATTTGTGTCATATTATGTGGAGCTAAGTTTTGTGGTCTATTGTGTGTAATTACCATGTGTTGAGCTTGTTAGCTAGCTCACACTCCTGTCAGCGTTAGCACTACCGTTAGCACTTTGCATTGGAATGCATGAGATTTTAGCATGACTGTTAGCGATTAGACGTTTATTAGCATTTCTCATTTATGGTGCTAGGCTATTTTCTATTCTATATATATCACTCATGCTCATTGTATTTATATTATGTATACATTTCAACATTACTGTAATGTTTATTTGAGCACATTTGCCTGAGTTTCATGTGTACAAGTCTAATAGGTTGTGTAGTCTATTGCCATGTGACTAGGCTTATGCCTGCTGTAGTGTATAGCCTTTGCTGTTACATACTTACCTGTGCTAGCTTATACAGTCATGGCATTCATATTATAGCAGTGCTATAGCCTACATTTTCTTTCTCCGCTTTCCTTTCAGAAGCACATAGTTAAAGTCAGTTATCCTAGGGCGGCAGGTAGCTTAGTGGTTAAGAGCGTTGTGCCAGTAACTGAAAGGTCGCTGGTTCTAATCCCCGAGCCAATTAGGTGAAAAATCTGTCGATGTGCCCTTGAGCAAGGCATTTAACCCTAATTGCTCCTGTAAGTCGCTCTGGATAAGAGTGTCTGCTAAATGACAAAAAAATTAAATAAATAAATAATCCCTGGACATGATTCTCAGTTGTGTCCGTGTGTGTCCGTGTGTGTCCGTGTGTGTCCGTGTGTGTCCGTGTGTGTCCATTAAACTCCCCTTAACCTGAACATCCGCCTTGTTCTGAGGGGACATTCTGTAGTGGTTGCTACCGGCTTTAAGACAGCACCCAAGGATTCCTCCTACAACTGGGGTTGTGCTATTCGAACATCAGCCCAGCTCCATCCGAGCGGGACAATCACCTGCCTGAAGGTGGCGAGCGAGCGGCTGGTGCACCTGAGACAGGGGACGAGTACCGCGCAGGACTTCGCCCTGGAGTTTCGGACTCTAGCGGCTGGGTCCGGGTGGAACGAGCTGGCCCTCCTCGACCACTTCCGGTGCCATCTACGAGAGGATGTCCGAAGGGAGCTAGCCTGCCGGGACACCACGTTGTCGTTCGATCAACTGGAGGACATGGCCATCTGGTTGGACAATCTGCTGGCTTCTAGAGGACATCCTGGTAGGAGCCTGCCCGTTCCCCCCCCAACCCGGATCACGAGATGATGGAGCAGCGATCCGGGAGAGCGGAGGACGACAGCGGCAGTGTCACTCTTGTGACACGGGAGGGCATGCTGTCGTCTGCGTTCTTTTGCGTCTGGAGGCGGCAGGAAGGGCACTCTCGCGTCACACCAGGTATCGAACACTCGCACTCGTTCAGAGCCCTCTGCTGCGCACTGTACCCTACACTTCCACTTTCCTGTTTACACGGTAGTTCCCCAGTGTAAGGCGCTGGTCGATTCAGGTGCAGCTGGGAACTTTATGGAGAGGTCATTTGCACATACAGTTGAAGTCGGAAGTTTACATACACCTTTGCCAAATACATTTAAACTCAGTTTTTCACAATTCCTGACATCTAATCCTAGTAAAAATTCCCTGTCTTAGGTCAGTTAGGATCACCACTTTGTTTTAAGAATGTGAAATGTCAGAATAATAGTAGAGAGAATTATTTATTTCAGCTTTTATTTTTTTCATCACATTCCCAGTGGGTCAGAAGTTTACATACACTCAATTAGTATTTGGTAGCATTGCCTTTTAATTGTTTAACTTGGGTCAAACGTTTCGGGTAGCCTTCCACAAGCTTCCCACAAGCATTTGGGTGAATTTTGGCCCATTCCTCAGGACAGAGCTGGTGTAAATGAGTCAAGTTTGTAGGCCTCCTTGCTCGCACATGCTTTTTCAGTTCTGCCCACACATTTTCTATAGGATTGCTGCTCACTCTTGGATTGCGTCCTACCTGACAGGTCGCTCCTACCAAGTGGCGTGGCGAGAATCTGTCTCCGCACCACGTGCTCTCACCACTGGTGTCCCCCAGGGCTCAGTTCTAGGCCCTCTCCTATTCTCTCTATACACCAAGTCACTTGGCTCTGTCATATCCTCACATGGTCTCTTCTATCATTGCTACGCAGACGACACACAATTAATTTTCTCCTTTCCCCCTTCTGATAACCAGGTGGTGAATCGCATCTCTGCATGTCTGGCAGACATATCAGTGTGGATGTCAGATCACCAACTCAAGCTGAACCTCGGCAAGATGGAGCTGCTCTTCCTCCCGGGGAAGGACTGCCCGCTCCATGATCTCGCCATCACGGTTGACAACTCCATTGTGTCCTCCTCCCAGAGTGCAAAGAACCTTGCCGTGACCCTGGACAACACCCTGTCGTTTTCTGCTAAAATAAAAGCGGTGACCCGATCCTGCAGGTTCATGCTCTACAACATTCGCAGAGTACGACCCTACCTTAGACAGAAAGCGGCACAGGTCCTAATCCAGGCACTTGTCATCTCCCATCTGGATTACTGCAACTCGCTGTTGGCTGGACTCCCTGCCTGTGCCATTAAACCCCTGCAACTTATCCAGAACGCTGCAGCCCGTCTGGTGTTCAACCTTCCCAAGTTCTCTCACGTCACCCCGCTCCTCCGCACACTCCACTGGCTTCCAGTTGAAGCTCGCATCTACTACAAAACCATGGTGCTTGCCTACGGAGCTGTGAGGGGAACGGCACCTCCTTACCTTCAGGCTCTGATCAGACCCTACACCCAAACGAGGGCACTACGTTCATCCACCTCTGGCCTGCTAGCCCCCCCTACCTCTACGGAAGCACAGTTCCCGCTCAGCCCAGTCAAAGCTATTCGCTGCCCTGGCACCCCAATGGTGGAACAAGCTCCCCCATGACGCCAGGACAGCGGATTCACTGACCACCTTCTGGAGACACTTGAAACCCTACCTCTTTAAGGAATACCTGGAATAGTATAATAGAAATCCTTCTACCCCCCCTTTACTACCACTGTCTTTTGTCTAAACTAACACCTGACTTATTTCACCTGCTAGCACTGACTTGTTTAAAGAAATGTACTTATTGTGATCGAGATGTAGTTGTCCCTGTTTGCACTGACTTTGCTCACAGCTGCTTGTTTGAAGAAGTGTACTTACTGTGATCATGATGTGGTTGTCCCACTGGCTATCCTAAGTTGAATGCACCAATTTGTAAGTCGCTATCGATAAGAGCGTCTGCTAAATGACTTAAAAGTAAAAATTTAAATGATTGAGGTCAGGGATTTGTGATGGCCACTCCAATACCTTGACTTTGTTGTCCTTAAGCTATTTTGCTACAACTTTAGAAGTATGCTTGGGGTCATTTTTCATTTGGAAGACCCATTTGCGACCAAGCTTTAACTTCCTGACTGATGTCTTGAGATGTTGCTTCAATATATCCACATAATTTTCCTTCCTCATGATGCCATCTATTTTGTGAAGTACACCAGTCCCTCCTGCAGCAAAGCACCCCCACAGAATGATGCTTCCACCCCTGTGCTTCACGGTTGGGATGGTGTTCTTTGGCTTGCAAGCACCCCCCTTTTCTTCCAAACATAACAATGGTCATTATGGCCAAACAGTTCTATTTTTGTTTCATCAGACCAGAGGACATTTCTCCAAAAAGTACGATCTTTGTCCCCATGTGCAGTTGCAAACCGTAGTCTGGCTTTTTTATGGCGGTTTTGGAGCAGTGGCTTCTTCCTTGCTGAGCGGCCTTTCAGGTTATGTCGATATAGGACATGTTTTACTGTGGATATAGATACTTTTGTACCTGTTTCCTCCAGCATCTTCACAAGGTCCTTTGCTGTTGTTCTGGGATTGATTTTCACTTTTCGCACGAAAGTACGTTCATCTCTAGGAGACAGAACGCGTCTCCTTCCTGAGCGGTATGACGGCTGCGTGGTCCCATGGTGTTTATACTTGCGTACTATTGTTTGTACAGATGAACGTGGTGTTTGGAAATTGCTCCCAAGGATGAACCAGACTTGTGGAGGTCAACAAAAACAAAATCTGAGGTCTTGGCTGATTTCTTTTCATTTTCCCATGATGTCAAGCAAAGAGGCACTGAGTTTGAAGGTAGGCCTTGGAATACATCCACAGGTACACCTCCAATTGACTCAAATGATGTCAATTAGCCTATCAGAAGCTTCTAAAGCCATGACATCATTTTCTGGAATTTCCCAAGCTGTTTAAAGGCACAGTCAACTTAGTGTATGTAAACTTATGATCCACTAGAATTGTGATACAGTGAATTATAAGTGAAATAATCTGTCTGTAAACAATTGTTGGAAAAATAATGTGTGTCATGCACAAAGTAGATGTCCTAACCGACTTGCCAAAACGATAGTTTGTTAACAAGAAATTTGTGGAGTGGTTGAAAAACGAGTTTTAATGACGCCAACCTAAGTGTATGTAAACTTCCGACTTCAACTGTAGTCTAGACATTACATTGGTTCCCCTATCCATTTCACGCCCCATCAGAGCACTTGACAGTCGACCATTAGGGTCCGGGTTTGTTAGGGAAGTTACAGCACCAGTCACTATGGTTACACACAAGACATATCGAGAGCATGTCACTTTTAATTTTTATTATTGAGTCTCCTGATTTCCCTGTTGTGTTAGGTATTCCCTGGTTAGCACTACAAAACTCCACCTTTTCATGGCCACAGAGGGTTCTCACGTGGTGGTTGTGAGAGTGTCAGAGTAGGTGTCTAGGTGTTTCCATTGGTGCAACCACGGTGGAAAGTCCAGACTCTACCTCCACCGTGCTCATTCCCCCTGAATACCTCGATTTGGAACACGCATTTTCCAAAACGCAGGCGACCAAATTACCACCTCATCGGGCGGGGGATTGCGCGATAAACCTCCGGGTAGACGCTGTGCCTCCCAGGAGTCATGTGTATCCCCTGTCACAGGCTGAAACGGAGGCTATGGAGACAAACGTCTCCGAATTCCTGCGCCAGAGGTTCATACATCCCTCCACTTCGCCCGCCTCCTCAAGTTTCTTTTTTTGTGAAGAAGAAAGACGGAGGTCTGCGCCCTGGCATTGATTACCGAGCACTGAACAAGGGGACAACACGTTATAGTTATCCTCTACCCCTCATTCCATCTGTGATCGAGTCAATGCATGGGGCGCGCTTCTTCACAAAATTAGATCTCCGAAGTGCGTACAACCTGGTGCGTGTGCGAGAGGGATGAGTGGAAGACAGCATTCAGCACAACTACGGGGCATTACGAGGACCTGGTCATGCCTTACGGTTTGATGAATGCTCCATCCGTCTTCCAGTGCTTTGTGAACGAGGTGTTTCGGGACATGCTTGGTCGCTGTGTAGTGGTCTACATCGAAGACATTCTGGTATATTCCGCTACACGTGCCGAGCATGTGTCCCTGGTTCGCAAAGTGCTGGCCCAACTGTTGGAACATGACCTGTATGCCAAGGCAGAAAAGTGTCTGTTTTTCCAACAGTCGGTCTCCGTCCTCGGATACCGCATTACCACCTCAGGTGTGGAGTTAGAGGGAGATGGCATTTCAGCTGTGCGTAATTGGCAGACTCCAACCACGGTAAAGGAGGTGCAGCGCTTTATTGGCATTCCCAACTACTATCGGAGGTTTATCCGGGGCTTTGGCAAGGTCGCAGCTCCCATCACATCTCTGTTGAACGGTGGGCCGTCCCGGTTCTGCTGGTCTGCTGAGGCTGACAAGGCCTTCAGTAACCTGAAGGTTCGGTTCACCTCAGCCCCGGTTCTGGCCCATCCCGATCCATCACTACCGTTCGTGGTGGAGGTGGATGCGTCCGAGGTAAGGATAGGCGCTGTCCTATATCAACGCTCGGGCATGCCACCCAAGCTCCGCCCCTGTGCCTTCTTCTCCAAGAAGCTCAGCCCGGCGGAGCAGAAGTACGACGTTGGTGTTTTCCGAGCCCTGACCGTGTGGAGGCACTGGCTCGAGGGGGCGAAACACCCTTTCCACGTCTGGACGGACCACCGTAACCTGGAGTACATCCGGGCAGTGAGGAGGCTGAACCCTCGCCAGGCCAGGTGGGCCCTGTTCTTGACCTGGTTTGATTTTACACTCTCTTACATCCTGGGTAAGAAGAATGTGAAGGCTGACGCACTGTCACTACTGTACGACACAGAGGAGAGGCCCATAGACAACACTCCACACTCCCGGCCTCCTGCATTGTGGCGCCAGTAGTATGGGCGATGGACGCGGACATAGAACAGGCGTTACGCACAGAGCCATCTCCACCTCAGTGTCCAGCAGGGCTGCAGTACGTGCCTTTTCTTGTCCGTGACCGTCTGATCTATTGGGCACACACGTCCCCCTCCTCTGGTCACCCAGGTATCGGTTGTACAGCGCGCTGCCTGACCGGAAAGTGCTGGTGGCCTACATTGGCTAAGGACGTGAGGGTGTATGTCTCCTCCTGCTCGGTGTGGTCCCAGAGTAAGGCACCTAGGCACCTCCCAGCGGGTAAGTTACAGCCCTTACCAGTTACACAATGGCCATGGTCCCAGTTGTGTATTGACTTCCTTACTGATCTTCCCCTCACTCAAGGTAACACCACCATCCTGGTCGTTTTGGAACGCTTTTTCAAAGCCTGCCGCCTCCTTCCTCTGCCCGGTCTCTCCACGGCCCTGCAGACTGCGGAGGCCCTGTTTACACACGTCCTCCGGCACTACGGGGTGCCAGAGGACATAGTATCTGACTGGGGTCCCCAGTTCACATCCAGGGTCTGGAAGGCGTTCATGGAATGTCTGGGGTTCTTGGTCAGCCTGACCTCTGGTTTTCACTCCGAGTCAAATGGGCAGGTGGAACGGGTGAATCAGGATGTGGGTAGGTTCCTGCGGTCCTACTGCCAGGACCGGCTAGGGGAGTGGTCGGTGTTCTTGCCATGGGCCAAATATGCCCAGAAATCTCTCCGTCACTCCTCCACAAACCTAATGCCATTTCAATGTGTTTTAGGTTATCAGCCGGTTCTGGCACCGTGGCATCAGAGCCAGACCGAGGCTCCTGCGGTGGATGACTGGTTTCGGCGCGCGGAGGAGACGTGGAACGCTGCTCATGTTCACCTCCAACGCGTCGTGCGTCGCCAGAAGGCCAACGCTGACCGCCACCGCAGTGAGGCCCCGGTCTTTGTACCGGGTGATCAGGTCTGGCTGTCAACCCGGAATCTGCCCCTCAGCCTGCCCTGCCGGAAGCTGAGCCCGCGGTTTGTGGGTCGTTCAAAGTTCTGAGGAGTATAAACGAGGTTACCTATAGGTTATTACTCCCTCCAGATTATCGTATTAACCCCTCGTTCCATGTGTCTCTCCTCAGTCCGGTGGTGGCTGGTCTGCTCCAGGAGTCTGAGGTGCGGGTTGTCTGGACATCGATGGGGCCCCTGCGTACTCCATCCGTTCCATCCTGGATTCGAGGCGTCGGGTGGGGGGGTCTTCAGTACCTCGTGGAGTGGGAGGGGTACGGTCCGGAGGAGCGATGCTGGTGCTGCGCATCAAGGGGGGGGGGGGGGGGTACAACTTCCTCCGAAGCTGCCTCCTCTACTTGTTTGGTTAGGCTTCAGCGTTCGTCATCACCGGCCTTCTAGCCACTGCCGCTCCTCATCTCATCATTCCATTCCATTTGTTTTGTCTTGTTTATTACACACACCTGGTTCATATCCCCTCATCAGTACCTGTATAAGTGTTCCCTCTGCCCCCTTGTCTTTGTGTGTGATTGTTTATTGTGAGGATAGTGAAGCTCGGTGGAGCTCTTTGTATTTCAGATTATTTTCCCCGTGTGCCTTGTTGGTTCCAGTGCGCCTGTTTTGCTAAGGACTATTCAACGCTGGTCTGACCAATCAGAATCCACGCTTCAAGATTGTTTTGATCAGGCGGACTGGGATATGTTCCGGGTATCTTGCGAAATAATTTAGACTACACTAAAACGGTGACTGAGTTTATCAGGAAGTGTATTGGTGATGTTGTGCCACTATGACTATTAAAACCTACCCTAACCAGAAACCGTGGATAGATGGCAGCATTTGCGCAAAACTGAAAGCGCAAACCACCGCATTTAACCATGGCAAGGTGACTTGGAATATGGCAGAATACAAACAGTGTAGCTACTCACTCCGCAAGGCAATTAAACTGGCAAAACATCAGTATAGAGACAAAATGGAGTCGCAATTCAACGGCTCAGACATGACACGTATGTGGCAGGATCTGCAGACAATCATGCACTACAAAAGGAAAACCAGCCACGTCGCCGACACTGACGTCTCGCTTCCAGACAAGCTAAACACCTTCTTCGCCTGCTTTGAGGATAACACAGTGCCACTGACGAGGCCCACTACCAACGACTGTGGCCTCTCCTTCTCCGTGACCGACGTGAGTAAGACATTTAAGCATGTTAACCTCCACAAGGCTGCCGGCCCAGACGGCATCCCTAGCCGCGTCCTCAAAGCATGCGCAGACCAGCTGGCTGGTGTGTTTACGGACATATTCAATCTCTCCCTTTCCCAGTCTGCTGTTCCCACATGCTTCAAGATGGACACCATTGTTCCTGTACCCAATAAAGCAAAGGTAACTGAACTAAATGACTATCGCCCCGTAGCACTCACCTCTGTCATCATGAAGTGCTTTGAGAGACTTGTCAAGGATCATATCACCTCTACATTTACATTTTACATATTTAGCAGATGCTCTTATCCAGAGCAATTAGGGTTAAGTGCCTTGCTCAAGGGCACATCGACAGATTTTTCACCTAGTCGGCTCGGGGATTAGAACCAGCGACCTTTCAGTTACTGACCCAACACTCTTAACCACTAAGCTACCTGCCTCTACCTTACCTGTCACCCTAGACCCACTTAAATTTGCTTACCACCCCAATAGATCCACAGACGATGCAATCGCCATCACACTGCGCACTGCCCTATCCCATCCGGACAAGAGGAATACCTATGTAAGAATGCTGTTCATTGACTATAGCTCAGCATTCAACACCATAGTACCCTCCAAGCTCATCATTAAGCTCGAGGCCCTGGGTCTGAATCCCACCCTGTGCAACTGGGTCGTGGACTTCCTGACGGGCCGCCCCCAGGTGGTGAAGGTTGGAAACAACATCTCCACTTCACTGATCCTCAACACTGGGGCCCCATAAGGGTGCATGCTCAGCGTACTCCCAGTTCACCCATGACTGCGTGGCCAAGCATGCCTCCAACTCAATCATCAAGTTTGCAGACGACACAACAATAGTAGGCTTGATTACCAACAATGACAAGACTGCCTACAGGGAGGAGGTGAGGGATCTGGGAGTGTGGTGCCAGGAAAATAACCTCTCACTCAACGTCAACAAAACAAAGGAGATGATCGTGGACTTCAGGAAATAGCAGAGGGTGCACCCCCCTATCCACATCGACGGGACCGCAGTGGAGAATGTGGAAAGCTTCAAGTTCCTTGGCGTACACATCACTGACAAACTGAAATGGTCCACCCACGCAGACAGTGTGGTGAAGAAGGCGCAACAGAGCCTCTTCTTCCTCAGGAGGCTGAAGAAATTTGGCTTGGCACCTAAAACCCTCACAAACTTTTACAGATGCACAATTGAGAGCATCCTGTCGGGCTGTATCACCGCCTGGTACGGCAACTGTATCGCCCTCATCCGCAGGGCTCTCCAGAGGGTGGTGCGGTCTGCCGAATGTATTACCGGGGGCAAACACCTACAGCAAACACCTATGTCACAGGAAGGCCAAAAAGATCATCAAGGACATCAACCACTGTCATGCCCTGGTTCTGGGGACTCTTATATGTTGAGCCAGGGTGTTAGTTTCTATGTGTTAGTTTCTGGGTGTTAGGTTCTATGTTTCGTTTTCTATGTTCTTGTTCTAGTTTATGTGTTTCTATGTTGGCTGGGGTGGTTCCCAATTAGAGACAGCTGTGGCTTGTTGTCACTGATTGGGAACCATACTTAGGCAGCCTGTTGTGCACTTGTTCCGTGTAGGTTTGTGTTTTATGACCGAGGACTTCACGTTTCGTTTTGTTGTTGTATCGTGTTGGTAAAGTACTAACTAAAAGATGTACGCATATCACGCTGCGCCTTGGTCCGTTGTGTATGACGATCGTGACAGAAGATCCCACCAAAACAGGACCAAGCAGCGTTTCCAGGAGCAAACGCCGGAGGTAACATTGGTAGATGTCCTCCTCGGTTGGGGGAGGATAACGGAGGAGGAGGCCGTCCGTTACCGGAGGGCGATGAAGGGGGAGACCCAGGCAGGAGAGGAGAAGCGGCGCCAACCGGGCCGTCGTCGGACAGGCGAGAGGCAACTCCAAGAAATTTTTTGGGGGGCACACGGCATGGACGACGGGGCTGCTGGAGGCAGCTACAGGGCGAGATTGTGGACTAGGAGAGAAGGCCACCAGGTTACGGGGGCCATTGGTCATTAGAGGGAAGGAGAGTGTAGAGGCACGGCGAGAGGTACTGGGGTGTGTTACCAGTCCGGTCCGGCCAGTTCCTGATCCCCGCACAAGGCCAGTGGTGTGTGTTCCCAGTACGGTCCGGCCTGTTCCTGTCCCTCGCACCAAGCCTGTGGTGCGCGTCGCCAGCCCGGCCCGGCCTGTTCCTGCCCCTCGCACCAAGCCTGTGGTGCGCGTCGCCAGCCCGGCCCGGCCTGTTCCTGTCCCTCGCACCAAGCCTGTGGTGCGCGTCGCCAGCCCGGCCCGGCCTGTTCCTGCCCCTCGCACCAAGCCTGTGGTGCGCGTCGCCAGCCCGGCCCGGCCTGTTCCTGTTCCTCGCACCAAGCCTGTGGTGCGCGCCGCCAGCCCGGCCCGGCCTGTTCCTGCCCCTCGCACCAAGCCTGTGGTGCGCGTCGCCAGCCCGGCCCGGCCTGTTCCTGCCCCTCGCACCAAGCCTGTGGTGCGCGTCGCCAGCCCGGCCCGGCCTGTTCCTGCCCCTCGCACCAAGCCTGTGGTGCGCGTCGCCAGCCCGGCCCGGCCTGTTCCTGCCCCTCGCACCAAGCCTGGGGTGCGCGTCGCCAGCCCGACCCGGCCTGTTCCTGCCCCTCGCACCAAGCCTGTGGTGCACGTCGCCAGCCCTGCCCGGCCTGTTCCTGCCCCTCGCACCAAGCCTGTGGTGCGCGTCGCCAGCCCGGCCCGGCCTGTTCCTGCCCCTCGCACCAAGCCAGTGGTGCGGGTCGCCAGCCCGGTCCGGCCTGTTCCTGCTCCCCGCATTAAGCCAGTGGTGTGCGTCGTCAGCCCGGTCCGGCCTGTTCCTGCTCCCCGCACCAAGCCAGTGGTGCGCGTCGTCAGCCCGGTCCGGCCCGTTCCTGCTCCCCGCACCAAGCCAGTGGTGCGCGTCGTCAGCCCGGTCTGGCCCGTTCCTGCTCCCCGCACCAAGCCAGTGGTGCGCGTCATCAGTCCGGCACAGCCCGTGCCTGTTTCACCGGTGCCTGGTCAGGTACCGGTCAGCTGCTCCACACCGTAGCCTAAGCAATCCGCTCCACCGATGTCCAGTCCAGCTCCAGCCAGCGGGGCCAGACCAGACCAGGGGCGCTACGGGGGGGTAGTTAGAGAGTGGTGGTCACGCCCGGAGCCGGATCCGCCTCCGAGGCGGAATGCCCACCCAGCCACTCCCCTGTTGGGTTTAGTTGGTGCGGTCGCAGTCCGCGCCTTTGGGGGGGGGGGGGGGGGGTACTGTCACGCCCTGGCTCTGGGGACTCTTATATGTTGAGCCAGGTTGTTCGTTTCTATGTGTTATTTTCTGGGTGTTAGGTTCTATGTTTCGTTTTCTATGTTCTTGTTCTAGTTTATGTGTTTCTATGTTGGCTGGGGTGGTTCCCAATTAGAGACAGCTGTGGCTCGTTGTCTCTGATTGGGAACCATACTTAGGCAGCCTGTTGTGCACTTGTCTTTTGTGGGATCTTGTTCCGTGTAGGTTTGTGTTTTATGACCGAGGACTTCACGTTTCGTTTTGTTGTTGTATCGTGTTGGTAAAGTACTAATTAAAAGATGTACGCATATCACGCTGCGCCTTGGTCCACTTATTACGACGATCGTGACAACCACCTGAGCCACTGCCTGTTCACCCAGCTATCATCCAGAAGGTGAGGTCAGTACAGGTGCATCAAAGATGGGACCGAGAGAATGAAAAACTATCTCAAGGCCATCAGACTGTTAAATAGCCATCACTAGCACATTAGAGGCTGCTGCTGGCTATTGAAGTCACTGGCCACTTTAAGAAATGGAACACTAGTCACTTTAATAATGTTTACATATCTTGCACTACTCATCTCATATGTATATACTGTATTCTGTTCTATAATATTCTACTGTATCTTAGTCCATGCAGCTCTGTCATTGCTTGTCCATATATTAATATATTCTTAAATTTCATTCCTTACTAGATTTGTGTGTATTGGGTATGTGTTGTGAAATTGTTAGATATTAATTGTTAGATATTACTGCACCGTCGGAGCTAGAAGAAAAAGCATTTCGCTACACCCGCAATAACATCTGCTAAACACGTGTATGTGACAAATAAAATTTGATTTGATTTAATTTTGGACTGTTTTGACGCATTACTGCGTAACTCTGTTTTCCGGAATAAATCCTGTTATTCTGTGATTTACCCTCCTGCACCTGACTCCTTCAAATAATCCATCACATAGAGAGAAAGCTGTTTCTACTTGTGGGAGCACTATAGCCCATTAAGTCTCTGGTTGGGACTGGGGTATCTCCTAAACAAGATTCTGGAACAGATGTGTATGAACCCTTTGTTTCAGATGGGTTTGTGTCTCTGCAGAGTGGCAATGCTTTTAAGCAGCCGGTGAAGGTACTGGGAGAAACCTTCATTTTGGAGGGTGATAGATGCAGCATGGCATTTGGAATGTATTTCATCATAAATAACAATGTTTATCAGAGGCAGAGACTAATTTCATTATTTTAGATTACATGTTATTATTTCACAGCCTGGAAATGAATCTAACCTACATGTAGGTATTCTTTAAATATATAATCTGTAAATACTGTAGATCACTAATGTTTTCTGCATCGTACTGGCCACCACTTGTTTTTTGATCACATTCCATTTAGTGGCCTACCTTCCACTGCCCAACCAAAATGTGCCTGTTTAAAATTATTCCAACACTTTGCTTCAGAAAATCAAGGAAGGTGACATTGTAATCTGATTTCTCTGCCCTTTCCCTAGGAATGTTTTACTGATTTCATTTTCCTCTGAATCTCTCTCTCTACCTCTTCATATTTCATCAGTGTATGCTTCTCCCCCATTTTCAGCGACTACGTCATCAATTTTCTTGACCAGCTCAACCCCTTGAATTATTTTCTTCTCTCTGTTGTTGAAAGCATGGAATCTGCCGCCACAGCGTTGAATCAGTTCACGAAGCATCGAATGACAATTGAGTACATAATCTAGTATTGTTTCACCAATATGGTCATCACCATGAGTGAACAGAAGTACAATCATGAACTTGGAGGACTGTTGTCCAAAGATTTTCTCCAGGGCTGCTACAGAATTGTCCTCCTCTGTGGTGAATCTGCCCACCTGGGTCACCAGCAGGAAGACATGAGGACCAGTGGAGGAGATCTGAATACATCTGACTATCTCCTTTGTGATATGCTCTGAGCTTTTCTCTGCATGTAACATTCCTGGTGTGTCCACGACATGTATCCATCAATTTCCTTAGTGCTGCTCTTGATAATCCACCCACTCTGTCCCCCGGTTGGTCAAAACGAGTGCACCCCACATGTGGTTGGTTGCTTGCAGTATATAATGGAACTGTAGGGTATTCAACTCCAGTGGGTATAGACTGATTTCACACGCATATTGCACTTTAATTTAGTGTTGTTGTTGATTAGTAATCGTGTGTTTTGATTTTAAGAGAATCCCAAGTGTTGTTATTCCTGATTCTGATGTCATCAGGTATTATATGACTCATGATCATATTGAGTGAATTCAGAAAGTATTCAGACCCCTTCACCTTTTCACATTTTGTTACGTTACAGCCTTATTCTAAAATGGATTAAATTATTTGTTTTCCTCATCAATCTACACACAGTACCCCATAATGACAAAGCGAAAACAGGTGTTAAGAAACATTTACACATTTATTCAAAATAAAAAACAGAAATACCTTATTTACATAAGTATTAAAAAAGTAAAGGGGTCTGAATACTTTCCGAATGCCCTTTAGCATGGACACATAGTAATGACACTCACTCCTCAGTGGTTGGGAATGGGTATGGGAGCTGAACACGCAGCGACCCAGAGTCAATACGTTCTTAATATTTTGTACACTCAGTGTATATATTGGACTTACCACTGGAATCACAAGTGTTATTATTATTATTATTATTATTATTATTATTATTTTTATTTTCACCTTTTTAACGTACCATGCTTAAAATAGGACATTTGTGGTTGACTAGAGCCCATTTAATTCTGGCCAAGTGTCACGACTTCCGCCAAGGCTGCCTCTCCTCCTTGTTCGGGAAGGTTTCGGCGTTCGTTGTCACCGGCTTACTAGCCACTGCCGCTCCATATATCATCATTCCATTTGTCTTGTCTTGTCAATTACACACACCTGGTTCATAACCCCTCATTAGTCTGTGTATAAGTGTTCCCTCTGCCCCCTTGTCCTTGTGGGTGATTGTTTTCTGTGAAAATGAGTGTAGCTCGGTTGAGCTACCTGTACTTTGTATTGCCAGGGTTATTTCTCCCTTTGTGCCTGTATTGTGTTCCAGTGCGCCTGTATTACGCACTGTGCTATTGACGCTATCCAGCGTAACTGTGTACTACGGAATAAACTCTGTATTCAGTGATTTACCCTCCTGCGCCTGACTCCTTCAAATCACACTCCCACAGAATCACCCACCTTGCTATGGAGTCAGCGGGAGAGGAGCGCATGCCTGGAGTCGTGGCACGGGTCCAGGAGCATTCCACGATGCTGGCCAGCTTGGGAGATGCGATGGATCGGGTTCTTCAGGTCGTCCAACGCCTGGAGAGGAGAGGACCCGATCTGTCGAGACCAGCTGGCCAACCCGATCCAGCCACCCACACCCCAGCACCCGGAGGGATCCAAATATCCCGACCACGGGAGTATGACGGGACGACGGCTCTCTGCCAAGGATTCCTCCTCCAACTGGAGCTCTACTTCTCCAGCATCAGGCCGGCCCCTTCGGAGTGGGAGAAGGTGTCCGCCCTCGTCTCTTGCCTCTCGGGGAAAGCCCTGGAGTGGGCCAACGTGGTGTGGAACGAAGGAGGACCGCGTTGGAGAACTATGGGGAGTTCGCTCGCCTCTTTCGGGCTGTCTTCGATCACCCGCCCGAAGGTCGAGAGGCGGGCGAGCGGCTGTTCCACTTGAGGCAGGGGACGAGGACTGCACAGGACTTCGCCTTAGAGTTTCGGACTCTGGCAGCGGGGTCCGGGTGGAATGAGCGGGCCCTTATCGACCATTTCCGGTACCATAGGCGGCAGGATGTCCAATGGGAGCTAGCCTGCCGGAACACCATATTGTCCTTTGCGCAACTGGTGGACATGGCCATCCGATTGGACATCCTGCTGACAGCCAGAGGACGTCCTGGAAGGGGTCTGCCCATTCCCACCCCGGCAGACTCGGATCCCGAGCCGATGGAGCTGGGTGTAACCGCCATCCAAGAGAGTGGAGGACGACAGCGACAGTGTCACACTGGTGGCACGAAGGGACAGTACACCACACGTGGTCGTCAGCGCTCTTTTGGGTCTGGAGGCAGCAGGCAGGGCATTCTCGCATCAACCCAGGTATTGAACACCCACACTCGTTCAGAGCCCTCAGCTGCGCACTGTACCCTACCCATCTACTTTCCCGATCACATGGTAGTTCCCCAGTGTAACACGCTAGTCGATTCAGGCGCAGCTGGGAACTTTATGGACAGGGCATTCTCACACCGGCTAGGCATTTCATTGGTTCCCCTATCCAAACCCCTATCCGGGTTTGTTAAGGAAGTTACTGCACCAGTCACCATGATTACCCAGGAGACTCATTGTGAGCAGGTCACTTTTTATATTATTGAGTCTCCTGATTTCCCTATGGTATTAGGTCTCCCTTGGATAGCATTCCACAACCCCACCTTCTCATGGCTGCAGAAGGTTCTCACGATGTGGTCGCAAGAGTGTCAGGGTAGGTGTCTAGGTGTTTCCGTTGGTGCAACCACGGTGGAATGTCCAGACAGTACCTCCACCATGCGCATTCCCCCCGAATACCTCGATTTGGCGCACGCGTTCTCTAAAACGCAGGCTACCAAGTTACCACCTCATCGGGCGGGGGATTGCGCGATAAACCTCCGTGTAGATGTACCTCTCAGGAGTCATGTGTACCCCCTGTCGCAGGCTGAAACGGCGGCTATGGAAACATACGTCTCTGAGTCCCTGCGCCAGGGGTATATACGTCCCTCCACTTCACACGCCTCCTCGAGTTTCTTCTTTGTGAAGAAGAAAGACGGTGGTCTGCGCCCTTGCATTGATTATCGACCACTGAACAAGGAGACGCTAAGATTTAGTTATCCTCTCCCCCTCATTCCATCAGTGATCGAGTCAATTCATGGGGCGCGCTTCTTCACCAAATTTGATCTCAGGAGTGCGTACAACCTGGTGCGTGTTCGAGAGGGGGATGAGTGGAAGACAGCATTCAGCACAACCACAGGGCATTATGAATACCTGGTGATGCCCTACGGTATGATGAATTCTCCATCTGTATTCCAGTCCTTTGTGAACGAGGTGTTTCAGGACATGCTTGGTCGCGGTGTAGTGGTCTACATCGATAACATTCTGGTGTATTCCGCTACGCACGCCGAGCATGTGTCCCTGGTTCGCAAAGTGCTGGCCCGACTGTTGGAAAATGACCTTTATGCCAAGGCAGAGAAGTGTATTTTTACCAGCAGTCCGTCTCCTTCCTCGGATACCGCATTACCACCTCAGGTGTGGAGATGGAGGGGGATCGCATTTCAGCCGTGCGTAATTGGCCGACTCCCACCACGGTTAAGGAGGTGCAGCACTTTCTGGGCTTCGCCAACTACTATCAGAGGTTTATCCGGGGCTTTGGCAAGGTCGCAGCTCCCATTACATCTCTGTTGAAGGGTGGGCCGTCCCGGCTCCGCTGGTCTGCTGAGGCTGAACTGGCCTTCAGGAAACGTAGGGGTCTGTTCACCTCAGCCCTGGTACTGGCCCACCCCTATCCATCACTAACGTTCGTAGTGGAGGTGGATGCGTCCGAGGTAAGGATAGGCGCTGTCCTATCTCAATGCTCGGGCACGCCACCCAAGCTCCGCCCCTGTGCCTTCTTCTCTAAGAAGCTCAGCCCGGCGGAGCAGAAGTACGATGTTGGTGATCGGGAGCTGTTGGCTGTTGTCCGAGCCTTGACCGTGTGGAGGCATTGGCTCGAAGGGGTGAAACACCCTTTCCTCGTCTGGATGGACCACAGTAACCTGGAATACATCCGGGCAGTGAGGAGGCTGAATCCTCGCCAGATCGTTCGATTTTTCACTGTCATAAATCCCGGGTACGAAGAACGTGAAGGCAGACGCATTGTCACGGCTGTATGACACAGAGGAGAGACCCAGAGACAACATCCCCATACTCCCGGCTTCATGCATTGTGGCGCCGGTAGTATGGGCGATGGACGCGGATATAGAGCTGGCATTACGCACAGATCCATCTTCACCTCAGTGTCCAGCTGGTCTGCGGTACGTGCCTGCTCTTATCCGGTGATCGTCTGATCTACTGGGCACACACGTCACACATGTCACGCGTACTGGTGGCCTACCTTGGCTAAGGACATGAGGGTGTATGTCTCCTCCTGCTCGGTGTGCGCCCAGAGTAAGGCACCTAGGCACCCCCAGTGGGTAAGTTACAACCTTTACCAATTCCACAACGACCATGGTCTCACCTAAGTGTTGATTTCCTGACTGATCTTCCCCTCTCCCAAGGTAACAGCACCATCCTGGTCATTGTGGACCGCTTTCCCAAGGCCTGACGCCTCCTTCCTCTGCCCGGTCTCCCAACGGCCCTGCAAACTGCAGAGGCCCTGTTTACACACGTCTTCCGGCACTACGGGGTACCAGAGGATATAGTGTCTGACCGAGGTCCCCAGTTCACATCCAAGGTCTGGAAGGCGTTCATGGAACGTCTGGGGGTCTCAGTCAGCCTGACCTCTGGGTTCCACCCCGAGTCTAATGGGCAGGTGGAACGGGTAAATCAGGATGTGGGTAGGTTGTTTGTCCTACTGCCAGGACCGGCCGGGGGAGTGGTCGGTGTTCTTGCCATGGGCAGAATATGCCCAGAACTCTCTCTGCCACTCCTCTACTAACCTATCACCATTCCAATGTGTTTTAGGTTACCAACCGGTTCTGGCACCGTGGCACCAGAGCCAGACCGTGGCTCCTGCGGTGGATGACTGGTTTCGGCGCGCGGAGGAGATGTGGGACGCTGCCACGTTCACCTCCAACCCGCCGTGCGTCGTCAGAAGGCCAATGCTGACCGCCACCACAGTGAGGCCTCGGTCTTCGTACCGGGATATCGGGTCTGGCTCTCGACCAGGAATCTGCCCCTCCGCCTGACCTGCCGGAATCTGAGCCCGTGGTTTGTGGGGCCGTTCAAAGTACTGAGGAGAATCAACGAGGTCACCTACAGGTTATTACTTCCCCCCCGGTTACCGTATTAACCCCTCGTTTCATGTGTCTCTCCTCAGGCCGGTGGTGGCTGGTCCACTCCAGGAGTCTGAGGTGCGGGAGGTCCCTCCACCTCCTCTGGACATCGAGGGGGCCCCGACGTACTCTGTCCGCTCCATCCTGGATTCGAGGCGTCGGGTGGGGGGACTTCAGTA
Source organism: Coregonus lavaretus (assembly GCF_964263955.1). NCBI lineage: Eukaryota > Metazoa > Chordata > Actinopteri > Salmoniformes > Salmonidae > Coregonus > Coregonus lavaretus. Next base: position 43,019 of record NW_028156865.1, read on the forward strand.
CCTTGTGGAGTGGGAGGGGTACGGTCCGGAGGAACCGTGCTGCGTCCCAGTGAGGGATATCCTCGATCCCTCCCTGTTGCGGGATTTCCACTGTCGCCATCCGGCTCGCCCTGCTCCGCGTCTTATTCATTTTGCTATATTTCCTATTCAAACTCATTTCATGTATGTTTTCATGGAAAACAAGGACATTTCTAAGTGACCCAAACTTTTGAATGGGAGTGTATATATTTTCTTTGTATTAGAGACATATTCACTGACCATTAGCCTGCATTAAAGGGAATGACCACTACAGAGGCACCAATAAGGTCGCTCTCTCACCTGTGCAGCAGTACAGGATAGATTTATGCAGGAAGCATTAAAGGGGAAAGGGTGGAAGGTGAAAGAGGAACATCAGGGATTTATTGTTTTGTTTTTTATGTCTCGTGAATACATGCCTGTTAGATTAATTTGTATTTTAAGAATAATGACTAAAGGATTTCACCCCAAATACAGTATAAATGTGTGAACGGTGTTAGAGTTATAATGTAGTGGCAACCCACTAACAGAGGGGGGCGGGACTAAACATTCCAGGGTGAAGGGGACTGAGAAAACGGGTTAAAAATAGCCTCCTAAAGATGGGCGGAGCAAAGTGCCTTTGTGTGTCAAGGGGTATAAAACAGTATGTATGGTTTTTTGGCGGGAGAGCTCTCCATGAATAAAAATACAGATCATTCTTGCTGGTTGTGGACCTTGAATCATTTATGATTAAAACCAGGGCCTTACAACCCCTGGTAATGATTCAAGCTTAGGTTGAATTAGAGATAGAAATTCTCGTGACAAGTGGTCCTTCGAGCCGGATCTTAAAAATACGTCTTTGTCGTTCTAAGGACACCGAAACCGTGCACGGGCGGGTGATTGCATCCGTGGAGAATAGTCCTGGCCTTCGACGTTAAGGTTATAAACAGGCCAGTGATTAATCTTATGAACGATAAAGACGTTAACGAGATTGAAAAAGCATTTCAATCCAAACTGCAAGGAAAACGTCAGTAATTTTTATTCATGGATTTTGGTGAACTGATTTGAACTTGTATAAGAATAGTAATTCTTGTGAAGGGCAGAGAATAGTTACCAACATCTCAAATGAAATAATAATTATTATAATGGAAGGAAGGGGGGTCCGGAATTGACCCTAGGTAAATAGCTATTACCAAAATAATCTAGTTAATATTGAGATTGTACGAGATACAGTCTTTACAATATAAACAGGAAGGGGGATAATTTTCGTTGTGTGCGATGGATACATTAAACAGGTCAAAAGTCACATAAACAACTGGGGATTTGCTCTAACTCTGTCTGTTTCATGAAACTGGAGCAGTTACGACCTCTAGGTTACGGATAGTTAGCAAAAACTCGTATAATGTTGTATACGTGTGAGACTTAATGATCCATCAAAATACGTGATCATTGTTTCAAGGAAGGAACTGAAATAGGTCGCGTGAGAAAAAATGGTTGTCCGATCCCTTTCATGAAACTGGAGTAAAAAAAAAACTCTGGGTTACGAGTTAGATAATTTAAATGGTTAATTACAAAAGCAGATCATAACATTGGCTCGAGAGTCACACCTAATAATAAGTCCCAGGAAAATAATTCTGGATTTAATGGATTTAAATAATTCTGGATTTAATTCTAACGATATACAGTGGGGAGAACAAGTATTTGATACACTGCTGATTTTGCAGGTTTTCCTACTTACAAAGCATGTAGAGGTCTGTAAATGTTATCATAAGTACACTTCAACTGTGAGAGACGGAATCTAAAACAAAAAAACAGAAAATCACATTGTATGATTTTTAAGTAATTAATGTGCATTTTATTGCATGACATAAGTATTTGATCACCTACCAACCAGTAAGAATTCCGGCTCTCACAGACCTGTTAGTTTTTCTTTAAGAAGCCCTCATGTTCTCCACTCATTACCTGTATTAACTGCACCTGTTTGAACTCGTTACCTGTATAAAAGACATCTGTCCACACACTCAATCAAACAGACTCCAACCTCTCCACAATGGCCAAGACCAGAGAGCTGTGTAAGGACATCAGGGATAAAATGGTAGACCTGCACAATGCTGGGATGGGCTACAGGACAATAGGCAAGCAGCTTGGTGAGAAGGCAACAACTGTTGGCACAATTATTAGAAAATGGAAGAAGTTCAAGATTACGGTCAATCACCCTCGGTATGGGGCTCCATGCAAGATCTCACCTCGTGGGGCATCAATGATCATGAGGAAGGTGAGGGATCAGCCCAGAACTACACGGCAGGACCTGGTCAATGACCTGAATAGAGCTGGGACCACAGTCTCAAAGAAAACCATTAGTAACACATTACGCCGTCATGGATTAAAATCCTGCAGCGCACGCAAGATCCCCCTGCTCAAGCCAGCGCATGTCCAGGCCCGTCTGAAGTTTGCCAATGACCATCTGGATGATCCAGAGGAGGAATGGGAGAAGGTCATGTGGTCTGATGAGACAAATATAGAGCTTTTTGGTCTAAACTCGACTCGTCGAGGAAGAAGAAGGATGAGTACAACCGCAAGAACACAATCCCAACCGTGAAGCATGGAGGTGGAAACATCATTCTTTGGGGATGCTTTTCTTCAAAGGGGACAGGACGACTGCACCGTATTGAGGGGAGGATGGATGGGGCCATGTATCGCGAGATCTTGGCCAACAACCTCCTTCCCTCAGTAAGAGCATTGAAGATGGGTCGTGGCTGGGTCTTCCAGCATGACAACGACCCGAAACACAAAGCCAGGGCAAGTAAGGAGTGGCTCCGTAAGAAGCATCTCAAGGTCCTGGAGTGGCCTAGCCAGTCTCCAGACCTGAACCCAATAGAAAATCTTTGGAGGGAGCTGAAAGTCCGTATTGCCCAGCGACAGCCCCGAATCCTGAAGGATCTGGGGAAGGTCTGTATGGAGGAGTGGGCCAAAATCCCTGCTGCAGTGTGTGCAAACCTGGTCAAGACCTACAGGAAACGTATTATCTCTGTAATTGCAAACAAAGGTTTCTGTACCAAATATTAAGTTCTGCTTTTCTGATGTATCAAATACTTATGTCATGCAATAAAATGCAAATTAATTACTTAAAAATCATACAATGTGATTTTCTGGATTTTTGTTTTAGATTCCATCTCTCACCGTTGAAGTGTACCTATGATAAAAATTACAGACCTCTACATGCTTTGTAAGTAGGAAAACCTGCTACGTTTGCAACGCCAGGGTTGTGGGTTCGATTCCCACGGGGGGCTAGTATGAAAAATAAAAAAAAATAATGTATGCACTCACTAACTGTAAGTCGCTTTGGATAAAAGCGTCTGCTAAATGGCTTATTATTATTATTATTATTACTTGTTCTCCCCACTGTATATGTATGAACTTTCTCACCTAAACGTAGACGTACGTCATGAGTGAGAAAGCAGAGAATATTTACATTTGCATTTTTGGTCATTTGGCAGACGCTCTGGTCGGGAGCGACTTGCAGGAGCGGTTGGGGTTGGGTGCCTTGCTCGGGGGCACATCGGCAGATTTTTCACCTGGTCGGCTCGGGGATTGGAGCCGGCGACCTCTCGGTTGCTGACACAGTGCTCTTGGTTACTGGGCTACCAGCCGGCCGATATGAGTTTAAGGTTGTGCCGTTGTTTGATTAGGTGACAATGGGCGGCAGGTAGCTTAGTGGGTAAGCGCGTTGTGCCAGTAACCGAAAGGTTGCTGGTTCTAATCCCCGAGCCGACTAGGTGAAAAATCTGTCGATGTGCCCTTGAGCAAGGCACTTAACCCTAATTGCTCCTGTAAGTCGCTCTGGATAAGAGCGTCTGCTAAATGACTAAAATGTAAATGTAATAAGGTTATGTGATAAGGTTTAATGGGTAATCGGACCATAACTAAAGTGGTTATAGAAGTAATGTATAAATAGTAGAGAGCCAGTAGAGGGTTCCATTGAACTATTATGTTTTGTTGGGCATTTGAATGGCATAAGGTGAAATCTGTGTGTATGAGGGAATTCAACGGCTGGTATGAATGGTAACCGGATACTACTTAGTATTTGGTTGGTTAATGCTGAATGGAAGATTTGAAGCGTGGTTGGGGGTTAAATAGGAAGACTCACTTATTCAATAGGGAATGGGTGTAGGGAGAGAGAGTTTTTACGTGTATTAAAAGTTGCATTAGATAGCTTTAGTAGTATTCTAGATAGGTCTATGAAAATATGTTACAAGTACGAATTACATTATTTCCTAAGAAGGAAGATTTGTAGGGAAGGTCCCCGCGCCTCCCCCGTAATGTAGGAAGGAGCAGGGGAGGGGGGGAGAGGTGAGAGACAGTACATAGTTCAGATGATAGGAATATCATTAAATGTATGCTTATCAACGATATCAAGTATTTGTTTTATTAATTAGGGTCGAAATAGAGACGGTCCAGCAAGTTAGATTGAGCTGGAAAATTTCAAGTAGAGGTCTAAAGACTTTACTGAAAGGAAGTGCTTTGATGAATTCAAATGGTTATTACTTTATTGTATAGGTTGAGTAACACCAGTGGTGGATGAAAAGAAATGGTGGATTCAAAAAAAATAATTTAGTTTCATTACATGAACAATGGGGTATCGTTTTTATTATTAGGATGATGGATTGAAAAAACATTGGTTATAAGTATGAAGTTAAAGGTAAAAATAACTGAATTGTGTAATAGAAGGGGAGACAGATTTTCCTAGGGGGTTGATCAAATAATTGATAATGGATCATTTGAGATGAGATCACATGTAGCAGATTTAGGGTAATCAATTAAATAATCATTGTATACTCGAGGAATTTTGAGTGGTTTTATGGATTAGTTATGAGGAATTTGATTGATACAAACATTATTGATGGGTTAGGACTGGGGATATCTGTATCATGTTTTGTGTGTACTACCATTTTTAGATTACTGATGGTAATTGAAGGTTAACAAAATGTATAACCAGGAGAAAGAGATTAGCTTATCTCATTGGAATGTTGCTCAGGGCGAGGGGGAGCAGTAGTGAAGTTAGGCAGTATAGGTAATTAAAGTGAGCTGCCAAATTAAGTTGGGCCTGGCTATCTTTGATTGTTGTTCTTCAATTGGGTTTTTCAAATAAAAAAACAACAACACCCAGCATGATGTTTATAAAGGGTTGTTATGTTGAATTTAGGGGATTTTCAGCAGTTCATAGGTGGTGTTTGCTGTGCTGTGGGATGGAACGGTTTGTTGGGTGATATTTGAAACATTGAGATAACGGAGGAGGGAGAGAGCTTTCCCTTAGTGAAAGATGCCTGTTGCTAGTCAATTGTACTAATCTTGGATTACTTTTACGGGATAGAAGTAAGTTGAGATATTATCAAATGTTGTCATGTACATTTCATTTTTATTAGGCTTTAATAAACCACAAGTTGGTATTTGAAACTAAATTAATGCAATGAGCTGCAGTAATCAGAGGAAGGCACAATCTAATGCGAAACAGCTATTGCCTAGATCATTGATTTAGCAATAAGATCAGGAAGATAGGGACTAGATGTCCAAAAATAGATGAAGAATGATGAGCTTTTTGGTAATGATAGACTGCTGTAAAGCTTGGGTACTCCATTATGTACTGCATACTGGTAAATTAAGTGA